>NC_056728.1:1921294928-1921352428 GCF_019279795.1 Protopterus annectens | reverse complement strand
GGCATTTCTGGAGGAGAGGAGATGTAGGCAGCTACAAGGATTATGAACTTCTGATTGTTAAGGTGGAGTTTGGCTAATAGTATTTCTTCATTGCTGTGTTATGGAATAGTTGGGAGATGAGTATGGATTTGTAAGGTGGCTTGAAAGATTATGGCCATGCTGCCTGCCCTTTTACTTATTTGGTCTTTCCTAACGATGGTATAACTGGGAAGAATTATGTCTTGATCTTTAATTTCATGTCTTAACCAGGTTTCAGTGATAAAAAGGATGTGGGTGGGGTAGATAGAATTCAATCCATGCATGAAGGTCTGATATCTTTTTGTAGATGCTGCTGGCACTGAGATTATATATTTATAGACTGGAGGAAGAAACTGGGGTTTGTTGTGTTTCAGAGGATTGCTGAGGAAGGGTGTTTTTGTGCAAGGGGTTTGGGTGGGTCAGATATTGGGTTTGTTTGGGTTGGTTGAGTATTAGGTTTGTTTAGGTGGGGCTAGTGTTGGGCCGGGGTTGGAGTGTGCATCTCCACTCTCTCTTTAGTTTATTTAGGTGGGTGGTAGAGATTTTTGATGTTATTGAGGAGTAGTTTTGGTAATTTTTGCACTGGAGTGTGGGGTTTTGTATGTGGTGTAGGTTAGTAATGTATGTTTTTTGAGCAGGAATTTTGCCTATGCTGAAGAGGGATGGCCAGATAAGGGAGTTGTATCTGTGAACAGGGGTTAAGTAGTTTTTTTGTGAAGGATTTGGTTTGAGCGTAGGTAGGGCATGATTCATAAATAGTTGATTGGTTTAGGGTAGCTAAAGTTCCTATTAGGAAAAATAAATGTATATGCATGTTGGGAGGTGTGAAATTGTTGTATAGAAGAGTATAGAGAGGAAATGGGAGGAAGACAACTACAAAAATATTGTGATGCACTTACTGGGTAAGGGGTTGATATGACAAGAAATGGGAAAAAAGATTGTTGTTTTCTGGTTTGTAATTACTTGGTTATTTATTAGGATTTAATTGGATGGCTATAATAGCGGGTATGGGTAGTGAAGAGTCAGGTGATATGTTTTGGTCAATACATTTTATGATATGGGGTGGGGGTGGGTCAGGCGATATGCTTTGGCCAATAAATTTAATGATATGGGGGTGAGTGGAGAGTGTTGTGAAGCCACTCACAGAGCAGCTGAGCAGAGCAGGGTTAGCCTCCACAAAAAAACAGTCAGGTCCTGAGCTATAATAATGTAGAAAAAAATGTTTATTCAGCAGCAGTGTAATAAAAAAATAATATTAAATATTTTTTATTCTTTGGGTTTCTTTATCAGATTGGTTATGGGGTAGCTGCTTGCTATGTTTCTACAGAGCCATTAAGTTTTAGGGAAAAATAGACTGAAATGAAGTATATTTCTCTAGGGTGACATTGGAAAAGAGTTGTGGGAGGACAGCTGCTCAACTGAAGACAGGGCAACCTATTTCAAGATGCAGCAGAAACAGTGCATTTAATGCATTGTTAGTGGTAAGGTAAGACTAGCTGGGTGTGGGAGGCACTGGCTGTACTGTCTTACCTAATAGCAGCTGAACATAAGCCAGTATACCATCTCCAGGTTTAAACCATCCCAACAGGTGGAATAATCCATTACATTAATACATCCATTATATACAGATGCATAAGAAATGTCCAGTTAAGAAAACACATTTTTGTGGAATCTTATGGCAAAAAGTCTCTAGTGCAGACAAGAAATGTAAAAGAAATTAACAGGTATGCTCAGTAATCAGTTGTTTTTTGCGTGTGCATTTGCTAACTGCAAAAAGGTGATATATAATACGCAAAAGAATGCACTAGAAATTCATTGTTGGCTTGCAGTATGTAGAAAAAGTAGTAGCAACTAGAAAAGAAAAGAAAAATATTCCAATGCATGAAATAGAATAACTGAGACAAGTTTAAATATGGCATTCTCTGATTTAGCAAAATTACCTATGGTGCGATTAGTTAATTGATCTTCTATATTTTCAATGGCAGTATTTAATATATCAGGAAACTGGGACCATCAGATTATGGCATGCATTAAAATATGGAATATTCACTAAATCAGACAGGGATGAGATAGATATATCTTATTAGATGAATTAGATAATTCTGCAATTATAAAAGCAGTAACAGTATGCCTGATCCCCCAAAACAGGAGTCCAGGATTCCTCAAGGTGCATCAGCCCTATTCCTGATTTCAGAATATGAATTATGTTCCTTGCACAACAATGCTTTGAAATTTTGCTTTGGAATTTAACACTAGTATTGAAGTAGTCCATAAAAGCCTCTAGGCTGCTGTGACGTAGATCATGCTCCACCCATACATAGGAAGTGATATTACAGCCATTCCATGCTGGCAAGTTCAGATGCCTGCAGTATCACTTCCATACAAAGGAGACGGATGGGGATGCATGCACAGTAGTCCTGCATATGAGCTGCCCAGTCACGCACAGGGTATGGCTCCAATCTGTTTTACAGTTTTTAACAACTTTGAACTGTTGTATAGCAACATAGAACCACAACACATCACTATGGAATTTGGGGCTGTAAGAACTCATACATTACAAAGATTTCCCTGTCATGCATGTCTCGGCAATTATGAGAAAGGATTGATATCCATCAGATTATGCAAGTAAGAGACAATAAGATTAATTTAAATAGAATATTACAGAGTGTCATTACCTGTTGCTTGCATAGCATGCATTCCATATACTTGTCACATTTACATAGTGTCAGGCAATTTATGGCATACTCAGCCCACACCTTAGTTATGAAGAAAAGCCAGGGGTGGAAATTCAGTATCAGGGTAAAGAGATTGGGTGGCAGCAGCCCTCTGAAATGGCTACAGATTTTTCTCCTTCAATTTCAATGAGATTTAAAATGGACGTTTAATGGGGTCTTGAAGGCTTGCTTCTCTAGGATATACCTCATTTTGTAAGATCACTTACTCAAGAATTTTTTCCAGCATATGCAGGATACAGTTATTTATTTAGTTAGTTAGTTATTTAACATTTGTTTACTGGGAAAGTCTGACTCAGACAGAGCCCATTTTTAGCAGAAGCTTAGGGAAAAACACTCCAGACGCATGTCTTTGAAATGTGGGAGGAAACCCATACGAACACAGGGAGGACATGCAGACTCCACACAGAAGGCACCCCAGCCGAGAGTCAAACTGGAGAACATCTTGCTAAGGTGACAACAATAACTGCTGCACCACTGAGCCACCCATCACATATATTGTGAGTCACCAAAGTTATTCCTTATTTTTGGAATCTTAACTAGCCTACCAAAAGTGGACCAGCTTTTAGTGACATTTTAATGAGTTTCTCATGGGATAATATTATGTCATTAGGCTGGATAAGTTGATAAGTAGAAAAGTTTGTAGGCAAATTTCATTTTGATGAAAATTAGCTGATTATAAAACTCCAACCACTGTAGGCTGTAGAAATCTATACAATGGGTGTTTTGCCAAAATGACTAGCAGGGAATCTATCTATTGTATTCTGAGCCCAGTTTCATTTAAGTAGAATTATGGGTTGTAGTCCAGTGACAATGTGAACAGTGTAAAGAAGTGAGGGTACTTACATGTAGACTGTGGTTCTGCTGGCAATAAGTGTAAGGACTGCACTGGTTCTGTACTGCCTCTCAAGTTTTGATTAGTTCTGGTTATAACATTAACCAATAGTTTGCCAAAATTCAACTGTTCAGGATGTAGCCAAGAACATTTGCTGAACTAACTTCCTCTATAGATGCAATGCTTAGATCCATGTATCCAAAACACCACAAATGTAGTGCTCAGTCATCTTAGATTAGCATACAAATATGCTCATCTACTCCCAAGAGAATCTAAGAAAACTCTAGCATTGCTAATGATAATGCCCACCATAGAATGCTGCCTACTACTATTTGCTTTAAACTCTGCACAGAACACCCACACTCTGAAAGTGACTGCAAACAAGATCTGCAGATTGATAAACCTGAGTGGTCCCAGAGCTCATCACTGTATCTCTCTAGAAAAATCCAAACGGCTACCACTAATTGCTAGAGCTACTCTCCTACTCAACTGTCATTTGACATAATTCAGTGCTCATACTCCCCACCTCTAGCACGTACTCTGTGATACAGGTAGACAAACTATTTCTATAATCCTCTACAAACATGCCATTTGTTTGTCAAGACCCCATTTCAATAAGGCAAGAGGTGAAAACATATTTTCAAAACTTGCACCTGCAGCATGCTTTTCCTTAACTCAAGATATCTGAAACAAAAGGAATTAAGTATATTTGAAAAGGAACTACTTTGGTTTATTAGTAATTAAAACAATGTTTTGAAAATGGCCAACTTAAGCCTATAGCAACTAGATGATATGTGCACAGCTAAACACTGTGGGCCCGATTCAATAAAGCCACTAAGTGTACACTTTTCTGAGTAAACAAACAACTCAGACATAACTCACCCCTTCTTCCTCCTAATTTTAGCTTTCCTACTGATATTATTGTAGCTTTAAATATTGACAGGGATTCATAGAGGTTACCACAAAGCACAGACTACATGTACACTTAGTGTAACCTTTCTGAGTGACTAGAAAGCACAAAAATGTGATAAGAATTTTATTGAATATATATTGTGTACACTTAGTGTAGGCTTTATTGAATCTGGCTCTATGTTATTTCTAAACTGCATTAGTTCAGTTGTCTGATACATGTCGAACATATGTAAATACTGCTTTTTAGTCTTTGTTTAATCTCTTATAACGCTTTTTTCTATAAACATATAGTTGTTCTCTTTGAACTGTAGACTATCATTGTCATCAGTATTTAATTCTATCTTCCATATCACTCATTGTTGTTCTGGAAATGAGCTGTTATACTCTTTGAAATGTACAGATAAAGAATTGCAACTATCTGTTGAAATTTGTGAATGCCTCCCTGGCCCCGGTCTGTAAAACAGTCTACCTACCTTGTCCACAAAGATAATAAATAAAAAAAATAAATAAAGATTATAACAATTGCTTTTTTGAGTAGAGAAGTAAGCAACATCCACTGAATTAAGGAATACTGGATCATCTTGTCAGTAAGTGCTTAGGAATAAATTAAATTGATTGCGTCTTATCCACGTTGAACCCAAAAAATGGTGTAATGGTGCAAAAAACCCCCACTAATAACCCAAAAGAAGCCCACCGCCAGGGTTTCTGGACTCCATACAGTTTTATTAATAAAATAAGGTTAAGTGCCTTCATCAATATTAATAAAATAAGGTTAAGCACTTTCATCAAATTAATAAAATAAGGGGTACCTCATGGGATTTTTTGGGTCAGTTGAAACAGGACCTATGGTCTGCTGAAGTGACATTTTTGACTATTGATGTTCAAGATTTGTTTTCATGTATCCCCAGGAAAGAGGGGTCAGAATATTTCGAAGAGATACTTTTCACATGTTCCAAATTACAGCATGAACAGGTTAATTTAATATGTGAAATTATGACCCTTATATTGGATAACAATTTTATTTATTTTGAAGGGCAGTATTATCAGCAAACCAAGGGGGTGGCTATGGGGGCAGCCCGTGCTCCTGTTTATGCCAATATAATCTTGTTAGGATGGGAATTGCAACATGATTTCAATAGTGGTTTTAGTTCTGATATTTTGTTATATAATAGATTTTTGGATGACATCTTTATTCTGTGGAAAGGAGATAAAAAGAAAATACCTGGTTTTATTGAATATTTAAATAGCACCACCTCCTTTTTAAAATGTACATATGAGTATAATGACAGAGAGATACACTACTTAGATACGACCATTTCTCAAAAATTGGAAGGTTTCAAATCCAGAGTGTATCGTAAGAGGACCTTTTGTAATTCATATCTCCATTTTAATAGCAATCACCCCCTACCCCAGGAAAAAAAGTATTATTAAAGGGCAGGCAATAAAAATTGCACAGATGACCTCCCAAAAGGAGGATATTGAGTATGAATTTATCAAATTGAGGGATATGTTTGTAGATAGAGGTTACCCTAACAACATGGTTGAGACTATATTACAAGAAATATTTAATGAATGGGGTAAGAAATATAAACCCCTCTTGGGTAATGGACCTTGGGTTCCTATCGCATAATCGAACATTTACAATTTCGAACGACATATGGCCGAGACCATATGTTCGAATTTGTAAATGTTCAAGCATGTGAATAGAAATCTCCATAAGCGGAGGTTTTCATTCACTTCAATGTGGTGCAATCTCAGAGTTGGTATATTTAAGTAGCAGGGGGTGTGGGGGGTGCAGAGGGGGTTTCCCCCTGCATACAGCAATTTATATATTTGTACGTTGTGTTTTTATTTTTTTATAGCTAGTTGAAGTTCCGTAACTTCGAACATATGTGTTCGAACATATGTCAGTCGAAGTTACAGCACTTCGACTACATGATATAGACCCTGGACCTTTAAAACCTTGACAAATGGTTGGTGAAACATCCTTAAATGCAACCATTAACTTTGTGCAAGCATGTATTGTGCAACATAGTCCCTTATCTAGTGGGGTAAAAAATATTTTATATAAAAATTGGAGTATATTCAAAATCAACAATGAAATATCCAAAGTGGTGTGAGAGAAATCATTTTTTTCTATCAAGGTGGGTGCTAGTTTGAAAATACTCCTAGAAAACAAGGTTGTTAGGAGTGTTAAAAATAATATAGATGGTACTAAGCCTTGTGGATGGGGCCCCCAATGTTGTTTTATTTTACAAGTGCCATATGCTACCTTATCCAACAGAACAGAAACTACAGTGTATTTCAAAATGGGAAACTGTTTTACTAACAGAATTGTATACCTTGCAATGTGTAACACATGCACAAGATTTTATGTTGGAAAAACCAATAGGGTACTCAAATCTAGGATTTACAAGCACTTAAATGATATAAAGAACAAGAAGGAGACTAACGCTTTATACAGACATAGTATGGTTTGTCAGAATTTTTGGGGGTTTTAAATTTGTTATTTTGGATATATTGAATATTGACTTGAGAGGTGGGGACTGGAAAAATATTTTATGCAAAAAAGAATAATTGTGGCAATTAAGGTTAGCTGCCAATTTCCCCCCTGGATTAAATTATTCTATATATTACCAGCCTTGAAGGAAAAAGCAGGAAAATTATAAATTAAAATTAGTCTTTAAAGCCTATTGTTTTTAGTTTTTTTTTATAATGGCTAATTTGGCCGGAGTATCTTACAATATAATTAATTTCATCATTTTTATTTTTATTTTATTCAATATTAAAATCATATGGCTGGATTAATATTAACATTATGATTTAATATAAAAAGTTTTTGTATTTTTTGTGCATTTTATGGTGGTAAAGAAAAGAGGTTTTTAGAGTCGGTAGGTTTTATTAATTCTTTACATGGAATTTTAAAACAATGAATGGTGATTGGTTTAATTTTAGCCAATGACAGTTGATTTTATACTATTTAAATCTTCCTTTAATTGTGCTTTTGTTCTGATAAAGTCAACTTTGATTGATGAAAGTACTTAACCTTATTTTATTAATAAAACCGTGTGGAGTCCAGAAACCCTGGTGGTGCGCTTATTTTGGGTTAGCGTTGAGGCAAATCCCCATAACCTTTAGCCAGAGTTGCAGTGCGTGCAAGGTAGATTGCAGTTTGGAGGTAACAGAGTGAATAGCAATGTAAACTAGGATAATGACTGAGACATCAGTATCGAAGATCAAGTTTGCATGAGTGCAGTGATTGATCACATCATTTACAAAGATTATAAAAAGTGTAAGCATAATACAGACCTTTGTGAACACCTGCAGTCATTGTAAGACAGAGAAGATTTCTCCATTCTGCCTAATTTTCCAATATCAGCTAATTATAATACATTTTGTGACCATAACCAGATAAGATTTCAATTAGCTTCACATGGCATATCTGGTAAAACGTTTTAGAAAGCTTCATTTAGCTGATTAGGGATGTATTCCATGACATCGTCAAAAGCTGTGTTTCTTCTATGCTTTGAAATGACCCACTGTTGAGTGAAGGAGATGCAATTGTGATTTATAGTAGTAGGTACTGCAGTACTTAGGGGTGAGCATGGTTTTGTAATTTTTTGCTAAGGGAGAAAACAGTTATAGAGCAACAGTTATTTAGTGTGTTGAGGATTTGATGAATATGCTTCACCTCAAAAATCTAGATCCCAGAACCACAAGGGCGGGAGACTTAAAAAAACCACACGGTTATAATTAGAAGCGGGGGAGAGGGACAGACAGATCCCCCAGACTCCCTATGCTGTGGAACAAAATCGTGAGGCATGCATGAGGCAGAGGCCCTCTCTGGCCTTGTTCAAGACCAATGGATGGGAGATTGGAGATATACCCCAGAGGATTACAGGATTACTTCAGTTGACAGAGGCAGACAGAGCTACAGCAAGAAAAATAGGCATAGTTTATTTTATTCAAGGGGGGTGGCGAATAAATAATGTAACTGCCTTAGCTCAGATAAAATGCTGTATGAACCTATGAACCTATGAGTGACTACCTTTATGGAATTGCACAATGAGTGCTTTTTACCAGACTCCAGGGTCATGATGTTCCTTGATAGAGCAGTTTGTTAGAACAGAAAATGAATGTGTGATGGAATTTGAAGACTTTTTATAGAAATACAGGACAAAGCTTATCAAAGGCAGGTGTTTCTAGTTTCCATTTAAGCAAAGGCTTTTACATCAAGTTTACTAAAACAGTGGAGGTAGGGAATATATGATAGTCACAATGAAATGAGCTGTGTGAGATGATTTTCCATCAGGTGTGACTTTTGTAATTGAATCAATGAAGTGTTTAGCAAATAAACTAGCAGTTCCTTCACTGCCTATTTTATAAGAAGGAAGAAGAGATGAGTTATAACCAAGATTCAAAAGTCAGTCAGTGCACTTCAAAAATCTGTTTTTCTTATTGCCATAAAAGTACTTTTAATCAAGGAAGTGTCTTTTTGCAAGTAAAGATGACATTGTTTACTTTTTTGCACAGCAATAAAATTTAACATGATCAGATTCAAGTTTAGAAAATGATAGACAGACCACAAGGGATCCGTTTCTGTCATCACACATTTCATACAGGAGGTAATCCATGAAGGTAGCCAGACTTCACTAAATTGTTTTGCATTGAGATACCATACTGTTTAAAACAAAGAGAAAATATAGAATCGAAGTAAGGATCATAGGAGGTTACTAGGCTATCGATACAGAGGTCATTTCAAGCCTAGCCATTTCATCCCAATGTAATACCATAGGTAATCTAGTCAATACCCAGGATTGTATTCAGTAATGACTGCCCATGTCCAGGAGGGTTGTGGGCACTATCCCCAGTAAGAATTTGTAGTGCCCCATCCACTCATCTAGGTTCCTTTTAAACAGTGTCATAGAGGTGCTCTGCTTTACATAAACTGGCAGTCTATTCCAAAGATTCAGCAGTTGCTGGGAGACAAATCTGTTCTAGCACGTCCTATTCAAGTTGCAGACTATATTTAGGATCCTGGAATGAGTAGCTCTAGTCTTGTTTGATTTACAGATGTGCAACAAATTCATTAGGTAAGCAACAGTTTCATCTAGTAACACAATCAGGGATGTCAACTTAATCTTTAATATATAGCCGAAGGAAGACAGCTTACATTTTCATGTTTTGAGAGGAAAAAAAAAAACTATGTTCTTTAACTATTGTACTATGACCTGACAGCAAATGCAATCATTGATGGAGTCCACAAATAACAATAAAATGACAATTTTCTTTGGCTTTCAAATACAGACCTAGTCAAAGGCATTTTCATGCCCACATGCTTTATTTATCATGGTTGTCAAATGGACCAGTAGGGTGAAGTCACAGAGATGAAGTAATAAGTGATCAGACTCACATTTCCATTTAATAATGAGGTCGCCCATAATGATGGTTTCAGTTTTCACATTGACAAAGACTTTATGAATGGCGCCTTCAGCTACGAATCACAGACAGATAATAAAGATGTACTTAGTGAATAGCGTCTCCAACCTTGAGTCAACTAATTAAGCTTCTGATGACAGCTTTACATTACTGATGTTTGAGAATCATTATGTAATCACTTTATTAAGAATATGTTTCTCTATCTGAGATAAATAAGTGGCAAGGATGTCACAATAAAACCAGTAACTCCAGCACTCCTGTATTTTCTGAGTGGGATTGCAAAAAAGTTCACTAATACGTTTTGGAGTAATTAAAGGAGTGATGTAAAGGTTCTGGAGTAATTAGTTAGGGGACATGCAAAACTGACAATGCAGATTTATGGATAATGCACTAATCATTTTCCTTACATGATGATTATAAGTACAGATACACATACACATGCATACACATATGCACAGAAGTAGACACACACTCACACACACACACACACACACACACACACACACACACACACACACACACACACACACACACACACACACACACACAAATACACATATATATATAAATTTGTGTGTGTATGTATATATGTATATATATATATATATATATATATATATGTATATATATAAAATATATATATATGTATATATATATATATATATATATATATATAGAGAGAGAGAGAGAGAGAGTATAAAAAGCATGCACACACACACACACACACACACACACACACACACACACACACACAAATATAATATTAATATATACAGAGACACTGAGACAGAGAGTAAAAAAAAACATATTCCATCTGAGCTCAATAGTCTTCCTTTTTCTACACAGCCACACAGATATGCAACTATTTGAGGTTGGTGCCAGTGCACAGCATACAGATATAGGCATCTGTAAATGGCAAGCAGCCTTCTATTCTGAGAATGAAGAATAACTATAAACAACATACAAATGTGGAAAAGTATGTAACAGTACCTATAAATGGTGACAACAGTATATGTGTGTGCACACTGTTGAACAGTGTACAGTGTAAAACAATGTATAACAGTAAGGTGATACTGCTTCATAAATAGTAGTAAAGCCATGTACTGTGGGTATTAGTTAACTGTAATGATACAGTCACATTCCATTCCTGAATAATAACAGTAGCTATGCTAACTAAGCTTTAAGTTATATGTGTGGGGAACTAGAAAAAGAGTATACACAGTGCTGATGATCATATTACCCAGTTACTCATGAATATGTGTTGCATGCTTGACATAGGCTGTATGATTACTAAACAGTCAACATCTCATAATCAATGTACTCACAGCAGTGGCCTACACAGGTAACATAAAATATGTTCAACCCCCTGCAGCCAGGACCACTACATTGTATGGACTGGTGAAAATTGGCTGTAGGAGAAGACTGAACCCTGTAGCCCACAGAGGATGATTTTACACAGCCCTCCCATATGTTGGAGTTAGCCAGAAAGCCATTGTAAACTATTAGGCATGGATGTTTCTTTAGGTTTGTCCACCTCCTAAAGCAGCAATGCCCCCCATGGTCTGCCTGTTTACCTAGTGACACCACCATTCATGCTTCTGGTCTTCACTGAAGCCTGAGGGTACAAGAAGAACCTACCTCAACCCACTGTCATTATCCTTGCTGTCACAAAGACACAGACGAGCAGGCATAGCCTCATCATTCCTCCTTTTTCCTGACAGCTGCTACAAATGCAAGGGTCATTAAATGCACCCAGGTCTCCTAAGTGACTGCTGTGGCTTTATCCCTCTATATCAATGGAACTGGGTTCTTCCACAAGACTTGTACATTTTGGCACATACCTTTTGAATCAGTGATTGTTTGTGAACATTGGTGCTGGGCAACATCAGTTCTACATTTTGGATAAAATATAACTCTGAAACATTGTATACTAATGAGACCAATTAGTGGTGTGGCATTGGAGAGCGAAATATGGTGGCCAATATCTAAAGCAAGTCTGTAATATTCTGAAATGCTTCCATATATGCTATTACCTCTACGCAGGAAGATATTATATCTGACAGATGCCAAGGTATGTGGACTTAACTACTATATCACACCTTTTGTGGTGCTTCACTTTTAGGTCTTCGTTGGATATATAAATGACTACAGCGCTCCTAGCATGTGTTTGTCATTGGCATGAATATCTGGTGTTACATTAATCATTTTTGACCATTGGCATTGTTACTTTAAGTATTGTCTCATGGGACTGCATTTTTTTATTTTAATCACTCATTTATTGTACTGATTTGACTCAGAAGAGTGCATGACGTTAGGGTAACAACCCGTTTGGGGTGTATATCAGTTTGTTGAGCTGCTCTACATCAACTTCAGATCCAGTAATACTAGGGACAGGGTTTAACAAGGGTCTAGCAGGGAGACAAGTCTATTTCTATTGTTTCCAGTGCATCAGTGGTTCATGAGTAGATATACATTTTGCTGAGCCATGATTCAGTGTGATCCAGCTCAAGAAATGCATTGCCCTGGTTTGTAAGAGGAAATTGTATTGTTACTGCAATAACACATGTTTTGACAAGTGTGGAGTGTTTTTACTGTAATTTCTCTTTCGTGGCATTATGTACTAGATACCAAGCTGTAAAGAAAGGAAAAAGAGAGGTAGGAAGTCCAAATGATGGCATCTAAATTGGTCAATATTTATATCAGATTTACAGTGTTATAAAGAGACAAACTACAACCAGAAGACAGAGTCATTTGGAATAATGATGTGAACTAGGTGTATAACAAATAAAAATAACAGCAAGGCCAGAAAGTATTACACAGAATATGAGCTTAAGAAGCTCACAGTAAGTATTGCATCTTGGAAATGCTGTGAACACCTGGAAAAGATATGTCGGCAGATGCTGGAAGACGGATCAGGACAGAACAGTTAACCTCCTTGGGCTCAACAAGGTGTGTGCCATTTGGACTGTGATCTACTTATTTATTTGATTTTTATTAAGCAGACTAGCTGTACTGGGCAAAACCCACGAAAATGCATTTTTCCTGAGGAGAGATTTCTATTCGTTATCGTCTCCTAAAACAGTAAGCTGCTTTAGGAATTATCTATGAGACACATGAACTGTTTGGAATACGCTTGGCTATGACAAACTAAGTGCTCCTATCAGACGTGCCTGTGATCCAGGCTGAATTACTGTCCTGGGTAACAGAAAGTTGGAAAGGGAAACAGGAACTGAGCAATTGATAACCAGCATTCTTCATTCTCCTCTCATCTGTTTTCACTTTTGAGGGGGGGGGGGTAGGACAGCTATAGATTTTGCGATGTCTGACACTTGTTTGGGAGGCTTGCTGTAAATGGGCAATAGTGGGGGTGAACTGCAGTGGAGAACATATTTGGCAGTATGCCTGTGCATTCTACACTGATCACATTTCACATCTGGTGCTGAGGGAATAGTTAGAAGGGTATAAATAAACATCACTGCAGTGTGATGGCCTTGGAGAAGTACAACTCAGACTTTGTCCCTACAGAGAAAACGTTGCTGGGCAACAGTGAGAATTCCCAGGCTTGAGGTCAACAGATAGAGAAGAGAAAAATAGATTATATACATAGATAGATAGATAGATAGATAGATAGATAGATAGATAGATAGATAGATAGATAGATAATCACATATTCAGTGTACGCTAAATAGGTCCATGATTAAAAATCTTTTCGCATTTTTTTTTAAACATATGTAGTACATTCTTTCCTCTCTCTTTGTTCTGGTTTCTTTTCCATCTTCAATTTGCCCATCTATATTTCGTATTTGTTCTCAAACAACCTTGGTTAAGTGCTTTAATTGAATTTCTGCTTAGCTTTTTCGGTCACAAAGCATGGCCATTCTGATACTGCTTAATTTACTTAGTAAACTATGATGAAATTTGCAACTAATACAGCAAAGAAAGAAAGAAATGTCACCATGAAAGACAAATTACCTGCAGAGGGAAAAAGACCTCTTAATCCAGTTTTGACTGGGTAGTAATGATGTTTCAGGGAAAAAAAATGTACTACATAGCAAATCTGAGGCCTTGCCCGAAAGAAAATAGCTTTTCTAAAAACACAGACAATTTAAGAGAAACATGCCTTTATGAAATACTAAGATGAAGCAGAGGACCGTAATAAATGTTAAAAAAGAAAAGGTCACAGGCAAGTTTAAAGAAATTATAGGAATCGACATCTTAAAGGACGGACACAAATCAATGGCAAATAGTAAAGCCTAAGCTAGACCACTGAACAGTAAAGTTAAAAGATGTATACATAAATTATTTTCTTTTACTGTGTTTTATATAAGTCAGGAAGTTACATGTTATTTCAACAGCCTAAGAAAAAGGGCAACAACGGCATTTGATGTTACAGAAATGTGGGATACCAACTTTATCTTATTAAGTGTTTTAAGGTCTAATAAAGTAACAGAACTACACTGAGACTAAGCATAAAGAAAACAAAGAAACAGCTTATTAATACTTAACATGTTATACATATTATAAATCAAATTGCTTTATCTTAGTTTATACTGCTGACGAATATACTACAATCTTTTTTTTATTAGTGACCCAATGCAAACTGATGTCTCAATTATGCTGTTTCTAGATTTTTTTTTTTCTTTTTCTTTTTTTTTTCTTTTTTTTGAGGGTATGACAGAAAGGGTTGCATTAACACACCTACAATGAAATTTAGAGGTCATTCAATTTGCAGAATTTTTTGTTGGGGTAAGAGAGGCAGAGGGAGGGAAGCTTAATAAGTCAGTAAAATTCAAATTATCTTGCATTTGATTTATTACTCCATGCAGTTTTATGAGGCATTGTTGAGTAAGAAGATTTGCATCTGTCAGCTGAACAGTGCAACATTTTCATCACTGGCATGGTCCCAAATGATGTCAGTATACTCTAGGAGGATCTCACGCAGATCAGTGACTGGTGTATTAGTCACGGTCTCAAACTGAATGCAAAGAAATGCATCATCATTCCCTTTGGCACAAAAATATCCCCTCACACTATCAAATCAGCAACAATATCCTAAGTACCCATAAATTGGTAAGGGACCTGGGATCAAAAGCTGACTGCAACCTTAACTTCAACCACCATGTGTCTACTGTAGTAAGGAAACTTTCCACTTAGCACACTTGATTAGTAAAGGCATCACCTCGAGAACAAAAGAGGTTATAACTCCTCTGTACTCAGCACTTATCCGGCCCATAATTGAGTATAACGCCCAGTTCGACATATACCATACAAAGCACCTGCAACAATTGGAGAGACCTCAGAGGTTTCTAACAAAGAAGATCAAGAGACTCCAGCATGTGCCTTACACAGACTCTGTATCACATAGACTTAGGGGAGACTTATGCCTGGCCTACACAGCAATCCAAGACCCAAATCTAAAGAACTTGCTACATATCTGTAAATCAAACAGGACTAGGGTTACCAATTCCAGGGACCCAAATATGGCCTGTGACTTAAATAGGACATGCTGGAGGGAAAGATTTATATCCCAGTGACTGCCTCATCTTTGGAACAGGCTACCGATTCATGTGAAACAGAGCACCTCTATGACACTGTTCAAGAGGAACCTGGATGAGTGGATGGGGCACTGTAAATTCTGATCAGGGATAGCACCCACAACCCTCCTGGACATGGGCAGTCATCACTAAATGCAATCTTGGGTATTGACTAGCATTTATATGGTATTACATTGGGATGAAAGAGCTAGGCTTAAAATGACCTCCGAGTTGATAGCCTAGTAATCTCTTATTATCCTATGATCCTACATCATGCTCCTATGATACCCATGCCTAGTGTAAAGAATATGATGGTTATTGTGTTATCCTCTGTCACAAATTCTGCATTTTCAGTACCCAATGACTCCCTTCTTACTCACATGCACTCACAGAAAAGCATTTTGCATAACACTTTTTATACCCTTTTTCCTGCTGAGTAAGGTTCATAGGTTCATGGGTGTATACTTGGCTAATGACCACTAGGGCCTGTAAAAGCCTAGCCATGCAACTGCAATGTAACCCACAAATATGATTTATATTCACTTTACAGGGGATGATTTAATGACTGCTTCTGTCCATCAGAGACATAGGAGCCAGACCAGGGGACGAATTTCTGATTGCCAATCCATTGGACCAATTTGTACTTAAATATGGGTAGGGAAAAACTCTGCTTTACATGGATGGGGAGCCTGTTCCAGAGAACAGGAATCATCTGAGAAACATATCTGTCTCTCCAATGTATCTTATTTATGTTGCTAGCAAAAATTAGGTCTTTTAATCTAGTAGTTCTGATACTGTTTGTTTTGTAGATGTGCAAATGTTTCCTCAAAACAAGTTTCAAGGATGCCTTGTATGCCAGGCAAAGATCACATTTCACAAGTCTTTATGATAGCAAGTAAAGAAAGAGGACTATGAGGTGATCAATGTAGGATATTGTGTTTACTCCCTGTATTCTTTTTCTAAGGAACCTTTGTGGACATTCCAGTTGCTGCATGTGCCTGGTCAGACACATGCTGATGGGAGCATTAAACTCTATCATGGGCCTGATGAGGGCCAAGTACAGAGGTATGATGACCTCTCTAGACCTTAATGCCGTACTCTTGCTTATAAGTTGAGCAACAAAGAAAGATTTTCTTAATATCTTGGATGGGTCCACTTCACATAACTGAATCTCAAAATACTGAATTTCATTTGACTGCGATCACAATACCTAATTTTTAAAATACTCTAAATTCATTTGACTGAATCTCATTATACAGAAAGAAATGTGGGTAGGGGCAATGGCCAAAGGCCAAAAATAGGGACAAATTTTAAACATTGCTCTTACAAACTTAAAAAGTTGCTAGAATGAAAAGTTTTGTGTTAGCATGCATTTTCTGAGTAATATAAAGTATGAAACTCAAATGTGTGTCATTATTTAGTGACTTCAAGTCATCAGTGATTTACCAGAAAACCACAAACTTTATGAGGAGCAGACCAAAAATATGAAAATCTGGACAATTGAGCGGTATGGTATGTGTGTATGGGTGTTAGGTGATGACCCAATATTCATTCGTGTATGTGTGTTCGGTGATGACACAATATTCATGCGTGTATGTGTGTACGGTGATGACCCAATAGTCAGGCATGTGTGTGTGTTCAGTGATGATCCAGTATTCATGTGTGTATGTGTGTTCAATGATGACCCAATATTCATGCGTGTGTGTGTGTGTGTGTGTGTGTGTGTGTGTGTGTGTGTGTGTGTGTGTGTGTGTGTGTGTGTGTGTGTGTGTGGTGTGCGTGTGTGTGTGTGTGTGTGTGTGTGTGTGTGTGTGTGTGTGTGTGTGTGTGTATGTGTGTTCAGTGATGACCCAATATTCATGCGTGTATGTGTGTTCGGTGATGACCCAATATTCATGCATGTATGTGTGTTCGGTGATGACCCAATATTCAAACAGTTGATCACTCTGCCTGTACTTCATGATGCTGAATGATGTTACTTTTTGGGAAGTGGGGGGTGTCACTTGTCCTCCCCATTCATGGCCCTGGACTTTTGAAACTCGTGTTGTTTTTGTTTAAGTGTCTCAAGAGTCTCATGTAGTAAAACACACTAACCCACCTTTTATGGTATAACTACAAGACATCTTTTTTGCCTTAGAAATTGAATAAGTGATCATATTATGTTGTAAATATGTGACTGTACTAGCAAGCAAAGTGAGACAGGTTATGAAAAGAACTTCTTATAAATATAAAATACACAGTTAACCATTCTGTGAGCTGCATTCCTAGTTGTAAGTAGATGCTCCACATTTTGCATATTTGTCCTACATTAGGAGAGGTACTGCAGCATTCCACATTTTGAAGATGGAAGGTTCTCTATGGCTGTAGTTTCTTTAATTCTTTTTGCTTACTGGTATAGTACTAATGTCAAACCACACTAAACAGTCTGAATATGAACAATTCTCTGTAGGAGAAATTATTAAACATTGATACTTTATTTATCTCAGTCATTAAAACTGATAGTAAAAAAGTCATGGGCATTCAGAAGCCAGATGTAGCTCAAAGACTGGTATGCCCTTAATGGGTTATTTGCATATATATATATATATATATATATATATATATATATATATATATATATATATACCATGAGCCTCCACTACAGGAGGTTTAAGGTATTACACAGTGAAGACATTAGCTTGGATAAGGCTGAATGAAACTTGATTATGCCTGCTTGAGGCCAAAGGAAGTACAGTGAGGTCAGCCTGTGGTAAAGGATACATACTCCTTAAGTGCTCGGGGCATGTATGATATGACATGGCTAGGCATCCTTTAGGAGGAAAATGGAGTGTTGGGTGAATCTTTAGCCAGTCTCTGCCTGCAGGAGAAGTCACCCCCATGGGCCTTTTGAGGTGTCATCCACCTTGCAAAAGTCTGTAAAAGACATTGCCCACCATTTGCTTTAAGCCATGGAGCAGAGGCTAGATGAGATAAGACCTACATAAGCCATATCTTCTGTGGCCTGCATCAAACTTTGTACAATCTCTCTTCCAAACTTCTACAGGCTAGAGTAGCACACTTGATTTAGGAGGCAAGACCCAGAGGAAGTGCATCTGCAATGGCAGGGACAGGAATAGAGTCACACCTGATCCTCCATTCTCCTGGAGGCTCTCTAGCAATACTGGATAATGGATGTCATCAAGACCTTCAAGGGAGCAAACTCCTCTATTGTAGGCCAACCTCATGGAAATCTCCCAGACAGAAGACCACAGATCCATTCTGATCTGGGCATCTAAGGAGATCACATAGTCTCTACCAGTGGCTGTGGGATTTCTGAGCGACAAGTCAACCTAATGTCCACACCTTCCCTGGCCACAGTGCTCTCAGGCCCACAACAGATGGTGCACATGCTCCCTTCTCATATTTGGTAAAGTAGGGTAGTTTCCTTAACTCAAAAGGCCCAGGAACGATACCTCCTGTCATGGGCAGGGACAGGTCAAGGGTCCCACACAACTATAATTTTTCTATAGGGTGCCTATCCATGTTGGATCATGAATGCCATTATCCTTCAGGGTATGAAGACATGATCCATACCAACCTTGCAGAAATCCCCTTGGCCTCGAGTAGGCGAAGGTGCTATCTGTACTTCAACGAAGGTAACTTAGTTCCTCATGGAGGGTCTGGGATGTTCAATGAGGAGCCCATCTCTAGACCCATAATACCTAACTTGAATGCTTCCAGGCCTGCAGCAGATAGATGAAATCCCTTTCAGACTTCTGCAAAGAGGACATGTCCTCAACTCAAGAGGCTAGGAAAGATGCCTACTGTTACAGGCAGGGACCAGCTGAGAGTCTCACCCCCACCTTTCATTCTCCTAAAGCCTGCCTTTTCAAGTCAGATCATTCATACCCTCAAGCCCTTCAGAGGGGTGAATCCACTGCCACAGACTGATCTCACAGAATTTCCCTCACCCTTAGGCACGTAAGCTCATCTTTTACTTATACTTGTGAGGAAGGAACTTTAAAGATGACTGGAGGACATATTGATGGGCCAACCCAAACTGTTCCTTCCCAGGTCAATGTGCTCCTGTGCTGCAATAGACAGGGAATGAGGCTGTTATATACCTATACATGGCGGAGAGAGAGAGAGCCTTCAACTCAGCAGGCGAAGGAGAGGTACTTCCTGATATTTACAGGCACAATCTGAGGGTCCTAACTGACCCTCCATTCCCTGGAATCTGCTTATGCATTTCTGGTCTGAGGAAGTGGTCTTCCACGAAAGCATTTACCTTTTTGTTATTAAAATTGCTGTTTTATTTCTACTTTAGTTTGTTTTATTACACTGTTTTTGCTGCTCATTGCTGTGGTGGTCGAAGTCTCCTTTTTGGATTATTGCATTTCTGACTACAGTTGCCCTTGCTCCCTTAAGATGACAAACCCTCTGCCAGAAGCCATCTCTGTAGAAATCACAATTCCTGGAAGGCCATACATTAATTTTCATACAGACTTCCAGGGAGGGAATGTAGTCTGTGGTAATGACCGTGGGACTTCCAAGACAGAGATCCCCAAAGTTGCCTCTTTTCCAGGCTATAGTTGTCCTGGGCTTGCAGGAAGCAAAATCTAAGTTTCCTTCTTCTGGACTTTATCAAGGTAGGGTGGCACTCTTGATACAAGATTCCAGGAAAGGCACCTCTTGCTGCAGGAAGGGACAGGCCAAGGGTGCACCCAATCTTCCATTCTTCTGCAGGCTGCTTATCCATGTCATGTGTGACCTCAAGCCCATCAAAGAGTGAATCCTACATCCTTAGAAGATAAACTCTTGGAACTCTTCTTAACCAAATTGTTGCAAATCCATTCTCATCCATACTTCTGAGGAGATGATTTAGTCTCTGATGAAAGTTATGTGACTTCTGAGGTAGAGGCTGCCCAAGGTCTCTTCATTTCTGGGCTACATCATTCCCAGGCTTGCAGTAGATTGAGGATGTTGCCACTTCCCAGACTTCTGCAAGGTGTGGTGATGTCATCAACTTTGAAGATACAGAGGAGGCAACTCCTGTCATTAGCAAGGACAGTCTGGGAGACCTACCTGACCCTCAGTTTTCCTAGAGTCTGTCTATCCATGCCAGATCACATGTGCCTTTAGGTCCTTCAGGGGATCAAACCCTCTGTTGTAGCCCAAGCTTATTGAACTTTCAGAGTTGGAATGCCACATTTCCATTCTCATCTAGACTTCTGAGGATGAGACTTAGTCTAGAGAAATAGCTATAGGATTTTTGAGGGGAGGCCACCCAAAATCTCCCTACCAGCCAGACTGTACCTCCCTTGGGTCCACAGTAGATAGCTCATGAGGTCCCTTTCAGATGCCTGCAAGGTAGAGTGGTGCTTTCAACTCAAGAGTCCCAGAGAAGGTGCCTTCTACTGCATGGAGGATAAGTAATGGATCCCATCTGACCCTACATTCCCTGGGGGATGCATATCCATGTTAGATCATGCATGCCCTTTAGTCATTCAAGGAAATAAACCCTTTCTTACATGCTGACTTTGTAGAACACCTCCCAGTTAGAGGGTCACAAATACATTCTCACCAAGACACCTGAGGAAGAGTCTTAGTCTCTGGTGGTGACTTTGGGACTTCTGATGGTAAGGTCACCTCAAGGTCCTCATCTGTCCTGTCTGCAGCTATCCCTAGCCTAAAGCAGAGAGTCTACAAAGTCCCTTTTGGAGTTCTGTAAGATGGGTTAGCATCCCAGGCTCAACAGACCCTCCATCTTCTTAGAGGCTGCCTACCTGTGTCATATTACACTTGCCCCCGAGATCTTGAAGGTGACGAAACACCTGGTGCAGGCTGACCTTGTGAATGCCTCTATCTGCCCAGAAAAGCAGAGATCTGTGCTCTTCTAGACATCTGTACTGGGAATGTAGTCTCTGACAGAGAGTCTAGGACCTTCAATTGTGAGGTTCACCTCTGGATCTCCAGGCTAGAGCTCTCCCAACCAAACACTGATTGTCACAGCATCCCTTGCAGATGATCATCAAACCTCCCTCTCCCTATTGCTCTTTCTTCACACATCAGAGCATTCCTAATGTGACTACAGACTGCTCCTAGTCTCATACACATTCATATCTCCAGAAGGTTGCCTAATTGTGTCAGATTGCATGTGCCTTTGAGCCTTCTTGGACAGTAACACTCTAAATTTGTCCAGCCTTGAGGAACTCCTCTCAGCCATAAGGCCTAAGATCTGTTCTCTACTGGAACTTCTGTGATGACAGTTGCCCCCTTGAACATTTGCTAGTGATGTAAAACACACAGACAGGAAGCCACTGGCACCTGGATCCTAGTTCACAATGATTGCAGTATGTCACTGCTGCATTTTGTATTCATAAGATTTTTTAACATATGTATAGGTCTCCAAGGATCATTGTTTATACCACCTGAGTTAGGGATAATACTGTTAGCAGGGTGGAATTCCTGCAGTGATGGGTAATGCTAAGATCTC
The DNA here is from genome assembly GCF_019279795.1 of Protopterus annectens. Classification (NCBI taxonomy): domain Eukaryota; kingdom Metazoa; phylum Chordata; order Ceratodontiformes; family Protopteridae; genus Protopterus; species Protopterus annectens. Next base: position 1,921,330,483 of record NC_056728.1, on the reverse strand, counting down.
AGCTTGTTCCCAAGTTTAGGATGATCTAATATCTTACACTATGACTATAAGGGCTGGGAAGTCAGTATTCAAAACCCAACTCCCAGTGGTACCCCCTGCAAGCCTACATAGATTCTAAACCCCATGCCTGCTCCTAGGTTTAAAACAAACTGATACACATTTCTCTGTGATAATAGTGGCTGTCATGCCCATATTTCCACCACATATACCAAATGTGATCCTGTATGGGCATGTAAGGATGGCCAGATCCCAGGCATTGCCTGAGTCTGAGACAATCTCATGCATTTCTCACCATGATTGCTGGGAGGCCCAGATCTGCACAATGGATCACCAGGACAGTACCCTGATGTCCTGTGTAAAGTAGTCATTCCACAGGCCTGGTCCCAAGTTCAGGACTATATGATGCTTTTTTTCTCAGAGACTACAGGGGCTGTCCAGCTAACATTCACACTATGGATCTCAAGAAGGGCCACAGATAAGGCTATGTAGATGTAAACATTCACTGCCTGTACCTAAGTTTGACATAGTTCCATGCCCTTTTCTCAGAGACCAAGAAACGAATGTACAGGGAATTGCCTCCTGCAGTAGCCAGGGGCATGTCAAAGGTCTCTGTTCTATCCACATCATTCTGGGATAGTCTGTCTCCCAACATACCAACCAAAGTAACCTGACATCTGTGATTAGGATCATGCACTGGGTCCTAGGTAAGCAGTTACAAAAATAATTCTGGGGAAGAAGCTTCTAAATAAGCCTAATACAGGTAATAAAGCCTGACTGCACAACTGAGCTAATGCCATCATAACCTAAATGTATTTCATATAGTTAGAATGAACTTAGGATGCCAGCAGTGTAACTTGATGCAGTCAGACTACAACAGGCCTGCACAACTCATGGACTTTGACTGTGCTTCTTCACCTTGTCTCACTCTCCTTCCACATAGCAAGATGTTGAAGAACCATGCAACACTCATATGAGTATTACAGTGTCACAGACAGGATGAACATTGGTCTGGTTCATCTCATGCTTCTACAGTGCTACTCCTCTGTCATGCTTTGTATAAATAGCCATTATAGCACAATGGCACCTATAAGGTTCATGCAAGCAGTCCTAGTCAAGACTCAGAGGTGTACTGCTACTGTATGTGGGACCATCAAGCCTGGCCTATACCATCTTTGGCATAGCATTTGAAGAAACAATCACTAGCTATCACAGCAGAGGATAGTGACAGCCAAGTCTTCAGTTCTGCAAGGCTCCCGTCCTTACCTTCTAAAACGTGCAGTCTAAATACAACAAAGGCTTGACTGGAAGGCTGACTTTCAATAGATTGCAGCTTTTGCTTCTCTGCTGCTTAAAAATCTATGACCCAGAATCAAATTATCTAGGAATGATTTTAGCACTCAGTTTCATTCCCCACATATGTGCAGTACACTGTTAGACAGTGGTTGCACCCCTCTGTCTACATTATGAGCTAGTAATGCGTGACACTCCTTACTCACCCTGCAGTCACTTATGCCTGGCCAAACAATGATCCCTGGCATTGTGGTATCATCACATTTAGTCATAATTCCACAGATGGTACTTTGCACCACTGGCTTCTCAGCCAAGCACATAATCAGATGTCTGAACCTGAGGCCTCCCTATGTCTAAGCAGGATTACTCCTGAAACATTACACATATTTCACAGGGTAAAGCTAACCTACCTCATAATGGTTTAAACCCAGCTCACATGTATTCATGGTTGAACAATTCAACATTTGGTGAATTCTGCATCACAAGGATAGGAACAGCCATGGCTGAAGTCTCATAAGGTGACATCAATATGAAAATTTGGCCATCTTGACCCAGTTATCCCAGTATCACTTTTTCTGATATCTCCTTCTTACAATTCCAAAAGCCAGAAGGATTATGAGACCCTACTTTCATGAAAATTAAGATCAAGTGAGCTTTTACACTTGTGATCCAAGAGATGTTTCAGTCCCCACCAAGAGCTTTTATTATGATACCATGTTAGTTTTTGATGGGTGTACTACCCCAGGCAAATTTGTCAGGTGACTTCCTCCCTGGAGTGGATCACACTCAGATGTCAGGTGCCTGAAGTCAGAAGTGAAAGCCCTTGAGAGGGATCATCCCCACCTCACTGGTACATGAAAAAAAAAACAATAAGTGCAGTGGTATTTTACAAGTGGCCAATACCTCCCATTGATTCTACACCTCTCATTTTCTTCCCAGTGCCACATCAGGCACAAGCTGAACTCTTCTTTCTCTGCTGATTCTGCCAAGCCTATTCCCTTGGCATGGTTTTGGTTTTGCTATACAGGAGGCAAGGACAGTGATAATCTTGTTCATTCATTTATGCACATCACTTCTTCTATTTCTTTCAGCTTTTCCTGGTTAGGGGTCGCCACAGCAGTAACTTGTCTTCTCATGATTGGCAGTGGAGTTTTATGGTGTCAAGTTGCCAGCCCGGTGCCCAACCTTCCATAGAAGGCACACACATGCACATACTCACACCTAGGGCCAATTTATAGTGTCCAATCCACCTACAGCATGTCTTTGGGATGTGGAAGGAAACCAGAGCAGCCGGAGGAAACCCACGTGACCACAGGGAGGACATGCAGACTCCGCACAGAAGGCACCCCAGCTGAGGATCGAACTGGAGAACCTCTTGCTGTGAGGTGGCAATGCTAACTGCTGCACCACTGCGGCCGCCCTATTTATGCACATCCCTAATTAAATAATAAGGTATTTGGTTGCCAAAAGGGAGTCATTGTTAGTCCCACAATCTACCCACACTTCATTAAATTTCCTCACTTTGACACTCAGAACAATGGGTAGAAATCACATTGAGTCAACACCCATCCTGGGACTTTTTTTTAATGCTTTGTTTTAATTAAACAGGTCGCTTCCTCTGGTCCACACCAGTTATAGGTCAGCTGCTAAATGATAGGACAGTGGGTATACTGGCTGAGACTGGCTTGTCTCACAGCCAGCCAGTGTGACCCAGAGGAAAGATCCAGGGCATATCCATAGTTACTCCTATCATCCCTACTCCTCAAAGGGGAGCAGTGAGGAGTAATGCAGCAACCAGCTGTGGTATGTACCTAACCCCACTTCAAACTCAAGCTCAACCAACCAAGTCCTTACAGCCAATCCTTATTCCAAAGAAATGGAACAGGCTTGCAAACTGACCTTAGCTTCATTGTTCCTAATATAGGAGTGGTTGTTCTCGTTGCTCTTATGGGTACAGCCCATCACAAGACATACACCCTCTTCTTTGGATTTTCAGGCATACCTGATGCCATCAGAACTATGATGCTATGTATAGGATCCTGTTTCAGGTAGAACTCATTCCATGATACCCTGCACTTCACAAAGAAAAGTGAACTGTCCCAGAGTTCCCCACTGTCTTCTTCAATATTGTTTCTGTCACTGCTCTGGGCACCATGTGGCACCCATCTCTGCCACTTCAGATTCATGGATTTGAGCCTGATTCTCTTTTGAAAGACTAAATGTAATGGAGGTCATTACCCATCACTTCAAAATGGTGCCCACCTATCTCTAAGCACCGATTGACCCACGTTCTTCTGTGGTCCAAATGGTCCTCTTCTCCATGTTGGCCTTCAAAGCTATTATTTAAATATTTGCTACTAGCATCATGTTCTGAAAATGTGGCATCTCCACCTTGGTCCTCACAATGGGCTTCAGGGTCACCACAGTATCCTTCCTAGTTGTGGTGGCATTTCCCTGCAGATACCAGTGCCAGAAATGGGCAGGTGAAGGCATATTGCTCTAGCCCCTTCCATTTTCAGAGTGAGATGATTCAGCAGATAAGCTTCTATACACTCCTTAGCAGATTCCAATTTCTATGGCCTCCTTTCCTGCTGTTTATATCAACTTACTCCTTCTCTGGCATCAAATGAGCATTGAAATCAGGCATGTTAACATAGCATTTGATTTATCCTACAGTATCAGTTCTACTTAGGTTCATAGGTTCATAGGTAGGTACTAGGCTATCTGCCCGAAGGCATTTATAAGCCTAGCTGGAATGTGTTGGCTTTTGCCACCCCCTTAGATTAGTTCCCTGTGCCTCTGTCCAGCAGAGCCATTAAAGTGATCCCTGGGGTAAACTTTCTGTTTCCCATCCACTCGTCAAGGTTTCTCTTGAAGAGGGTTAGCGAGCAGCTCTGCCTAATGTAGATTGGAATCTTGTTCCAGAGCATGGGAAGTCTCTGGGACAGGAATCTATCCCTCCAGCATGTCCTATTTATTGTTGTGGTGAGTTTTAGATCCCTGGAGCATGTGGCTCGAGGGGATATGGTTTTCTTTAGGTGGAGCATGTCCATCAATTCTGGGTTGGACATGGCCTTGTATGTCAGGCAGAGATCACCTCTGAGTAGGCAGTATGCAACCGAGTACAGCTGGAGTTTCTTCAGTCGAGCTGCATAGGGCATCTGCTTGAGACCAGTGATCCTCTTGGTGAGATACTTCTGTGGTCTTTCCATTTGTTGCAGGTGCCTTGTAAGGTACATCCCAAATGGGGTATTGTACTTTATGATGGGTCTGATGAATGATGCGTAGAGGGGCCCAATGACCTCTTTCGATCTGGATGCAAACCCTTTTGTGATTAGGTGGGCCACACAGAAGGATTTTCTAACCACTTTGGCAATGTGATTATCAAAGGAGAGGTTACTATCTACTTGGGTCCCCAGATCCCTTATTGCATCTTCCATATTTAGGGGGCTACCACCTATGTGATATTTGTGGGTACTTTGTTTTTTCCAAAGGGAATGACTATGCACTTTTTGGCATTTAGCTTGAGGCCATGGTTTTGACACCAGGTATCTGTCTCAGTAAGACCCTTTTGGAGGATGTCTGTGTCAGTCACAGAGTCAGTTATAGCCCCTAGTTTGCATTCGTCTGTGAACTTGGTCAGCCATAGTCCTCCTGTGCTTGCCTGTACCTCTGAGAAGTATATGCCGAACAGGCTGGGGATCACCACTTGTAACCAGTTTAGAGTCAAACCTAGCTCCCGCAACTCTTACCATGTGGTTTCTGTCCGTGAGCCAGTTAGCAACCCACCTTGTGATGTAGGGGTTTATGTTCAGGCTGGTGAGCTTGTCTATAATACCTGAGTGGGGAATGGTGTCGAAGGCCTTTGCAAGGTCTAGGTAGGCTGTGTGGATCACCTCTCCCTTGTCTATAGCATTGGTAACTGTCTCAAAGAAGTCCACCAGGTTTAGGAGGCATGATCTGCCCTTAACAAAGCTGAACTGGGTAGGGTCTAGTGTTTGGAGGTTCCCAGTGTCTCTGTTAATGAGATCCATGATGATGTGCTCCATAGCTTTGCAGACCAAGCTAGTTAGACTTATAGGGCGATAGCTCCTGGGGTCTGTTATGGCTCCACCTCTGTGAAGCGGAATAATCGGTGATGTGCACCACTCTGTGGGCACATAGCCTTTGGAGAGGTTGAGTTTAAACAGTGTGTTTAGATGAGGGGTTAGTTCATCTTTGAGGTCGTGTAGGACGCAGCCTGGGACACCATCGGTTCCCATTGATGCTGTGTTTTTGGCTTTAGAGAGGGCTGTTTTAACCTGAGTGTCTGTGATTTCAGGGGCACTACATTCTTCTGGTATAGTTATGGGCCCTTTTGGGGGTGAGAGGGGGGTGAAGTTTGCACTGAACCTGTCTCCAGGATGTTGGCTATATCGGTCGGTTCAGTGTATTTTGTACCATTCTGCAGTAACTCTGAGCAGATCTGAGAATTGCCACTTAGATTTTTGACATAGCTAAAGAATGCCTTGTGGTTATCTTTGGAGTCCATGGCAATTTTTCTTTCAAAGCTAGCCTTGGATGATTTTTATGAGGGATTGTAGTTTCATGCTGATACTGATCAGGTATGTCTTCTCTTCTTGTGATTTTCCTCTTTTCTATACTAGTTTCCTCCTTCTATTGTATAGCTTGTTTATGGCAGGGGTCCACCAGACTGGTTTCCTTTTCTTGGAGGAGTGAGTGTTGGTTTTGTTGCATGAGCCATGCATTCTTGTAGGTGCCCGTAGAGTGCATTAGTAAAGGATTTTGCAGCTTGGACAGAATTATCCTTTAGCATGGGGGCTTTGAAACTTCCCACCTCGGTCTTAAGTAATGTGAAGTTTGCTTTTGAAAAGTTTTTCACGGTGGTTTCTTTGAAGGGGGTGGTGGTGGAATGTGGATATTCAGAGTGATTAGTTTATGGTCAGATCTAACCAATGAGGGGTTGACGTCCAGTGTGGAAAACCGGTCGCCCATGTTGATGATGACCTGGTCCAATATGTTGTCACCTCTGGTGGGGGTGTTGACCAGTTGATCCAAGGCATTTGAGTATATAAATTCTAGGAAATGTTGGGCAAGGGAGTTTGTACTTGAGTAGTTCTCCCAGATAATGTTTGGGTAACTGAAATCACCCAATATCAGGGTGTTTGGTAGGGCCTTTATATTTCCCAGTGTTTCCAGGAATGCGGAGTGGGGGTCCTGGGACATGGTGGGTGATCTGTAGCAAGCTATAATTTGAATAGCAGTTTTGCCCATTGTTAGTTGCACGTGGATGATCTCTGAAGCATCGTGCTGTGCCACTAACCTGGAGGTGTGGGTATCCTTGATGAATATGGATATTCCCCCACCTTTTGTATTTCGGTCTGGATTTTGTGGCTGAAATGTATGGTATGAGTTGTAGACTGGTAGTGCTGGGGTGCTCTCTGAAGCCTTAAACCAGGTTTCTGTTACTGCACATATATTGATTTTCTCCATACTGAGGAGTGCCTTGAGTGCGTGCATGCATTTTGAGGTTTAGACTTCTGGCATTGAGTAGCATTACCCTCGTTTTTTTGTTACTTGTGCTATTTACGGTGGTGGGTTTGTCTTTTGAGCCTTGCATAAAAAAGGCACTATGGGGGTGGCAAGAGCCTTGGCCAGTATTCAAAAGCCTAAGGGTGACAGGTGCAAGCCATCTCTAGTGAAGCAGCGTGGCTTGTCGAGCATGTTATCCCAGGCTGACAGACACTTGATCCCCTTTGAATGACACCAGAAGCTTAGCCAATTGTTGAAATTGATCATTTTTTCTCTGTACATTGGTATCATTCTTGGTGAGGGCAGGATGCTACTCAGGGTCAGGGTCATACCAGCCTGGGCTATGTGATCAGAGAGCTCCTCCATGTCTCTTTTCATGTAGTCCAGGGAAGTACGGCTCAGGTCATTCACACCAACATGGACAATGACAGAGTCATATTTGTGCTTGTTCTGGAGTGACCTGAGTGCTTGTGTTATGTGGTGGATCCTGGCACCCAACAGGCAGCTAACAGTAACCTTCTGCTTGTTCAGCCTAGTGAGTGGGACGTCAGTTTGCCTGACTATAGAGTCACCTATTACTAGTGTTTGGGTATGTTATTTTGCCCTCTTAAGGGGCTGTGATTGTGTGGCACACTGGTTTTGTGAAGTATGTGTTTCATGGTTTGTGTTGGGGAGTGGAGATTGCTTGGATGTCTGCTTTGGAGGTCTCTGTTGCTTTTGCAGATTTTTATTTAGAGCCTCTGAGTATGTTTTTGTGTATTTATGTATGTTTTTTGCCAGTGCTGGCTTCATAGGTCTATGTGAGACTAGTGTGATGCAAGTAATTCCCTTCTCCTCTTCACTGCCTGGTCCAGTCTTGCATTGAGAGAGCTTAGCCTCCAGTTTGGCTGTATAATTGCATCTCTCGCATGTATTAGTGTTTGGTGGAAGGAGGAGAGGGTTGTCTGTTAACATGAGGCAATTGTAACATTGCCTCAAAATGCCCAGATTCACCAGTTGGACCGGAGAGTACACCTGAAACTGCCTGGTTAGGTACAGTGAACTGTTTTACTGATTGGCTGGTAAGGTCAAATAGAGAGCCTTGTCTTTCTCTACAGTATAGGGGGAACTAGTGCTAAGGTTTATTAGTACTTGCTAAAAGTTTTGAGCAAGTGCCAGGATGAGAAGTGAATGGTTTGAGTGCTTAAGTTGAAAATTTGTCTAGTTCTAAGGGAAAAATTGAAGAGTATACTTTGTGGACACCATGCTGAGCTAGGTACTCATGTTCCACATCTAGCTACAAGTCACTGAATTGCACTTTTTACCCATTCAATGTCTAGAAATATATCAGGATTCTTTCAGCCTAAAGAACTCTAATCATTTACTTTATTGGATAAAACTGTGCCTTCCAGCTCGCATAAGGAAAACTCTTAAGTCTTTGCAAAACTCACAAACCACTTATTTCCCATATATCTTGGAGGCTGCCAAATTGTGTTGGATTACATGTATCACTGACACTTTCAGGCAGCAAAATCTCCATCAAAAACTGACCTTATGAAACTCTCTTCAGCCTTAGTGAGGCAGATCATCTTTCATTTTTGCTTCCAAAAACACAGACTTCTAACTGGTAATTGATGACAGTTACAAGTGATAAGGCTACCTCAGCCTGGTTCATAGCTCAGCATGGTGTCCATCAAGAATGGAGACTTGGTCTTTGCAAGAATTGTAAAACCACCAATCTTCCCATAAACCTTGGAGACTACCACATCATGTCTGATTATGTGTGTGCTCTAGCCATTCAGGAAAACATACCCACCATCTCATGTTGCCATCATGGAACTGTCCTCAGATTCATGAAGGCAGGTCATCTCTCATCCATATTTCCAACTCTCCAGTTTTACCAATCCAGAGGGCATTTTTCCATTTTCAGCCAATTCCCATAATCCCACTGTCTGTGTGACTAAAGGTGATTCATCTCCACTCCTTCCCTGTTCAAGAACAGAACAAGGGTACCACCTGAACATCATTCCCATGAAGCAGTCTGTGATGGTGAGTCATGCGTATCCTGCCGCCCCTCAGGGGAATAAATCATCCAAATGGGCTGACTTTATAGAACTTCCTTCAGGCTCAGGCAGGCAGAATTTCTCCCATCCATGCTTCCAAATCCCCAACTTTACCAGTCTGCAGTGGTCCAAGGAACTTTGTAACATTTCAGACTTAAATATCATATGTCCACCACCTTTAGTATCAAAGGTCCCTTCCCTCCACTCCTGCATTGAGTAGGAACAGGCTGAGATACCACCTGAGTTTTCATTATCCTTGGAGGTTGTCTATCACAGTTTGGTAATGTGTGCTCTCACACCCTTCAGAGGGATGAAACTATTTATCACAAGTTGACATTATAAAATCTCCCTAGCCAGGAAGCCACAGATCCAGTGTAAGCTAGACTTCAGTCAAGGAGAATTACTCCGAAAAAGGCTGTGGGATTTCAAAAGGTGAGAAGTCCATAAGGCCACCTCCCTCCTGGAATTGCATGCTGCTGGGCAACACCATCAGACTCAGGAGGCCCATGACAGGCACCTTCTACCACAGGCAGGGAGAGGCTGAGAGTCATACCCAAGTCTATATTCTCACAGAGACTACCTATGCATGTCAGATCACATGTGCTCTTAAACCCTTCAGGTGGATGAATCTTTCCCCACAATCTGACCTCTTGGAGCTGTCCCCAGATGGAGGGCTTCAGATCTATTCTCATCCAGACTTCTGAGGATGGGGCTTAGGCTTTAAGAATGGCTATAATATTTTTGAGTTGGAGGCTTTTCCAGTGCCATCTCTTACACAGACCACATCTCTGTTGGACAAATAGCAGATGTTACTCAAATTCTCCTCAGGTCAGCTGCAAAGTAGGGACAGCACCTTCAACTCTAGAAGCCTAAAGAAGGCTCTTACTGTAGTGAGCAGGGACAGGCTGTGTCCCACCCTACTGTTCATTCTCCAGGAGGCTGCCTAAACTTGTTGGATCATTTGGGTCCTCAAACCCTCTTGGGAATGACCCCGCTACCACATGCCAACTTGTGGAACTCACCCCAGACAGAGGGACATATTTTACACAGTCTGACACACCTATCATTATGACTATAGGGTGCTTAATGGCCCAGATTGGCATCATAGCCCGCAGGCACCCCCCCTCCCCCCGTGGACCAAAATGGATGACTAGCCCTGGCCCCAGTCTCAAGTATGAAGCTGTGCAATGCATTTTTCTCAGAGACTTTAGAAACTAGGATGCTAACATTTGAAGCATGACTCCTCTGGTTGAGTCTATGTTCAGCCATCAAATGTAAAATGCATCAAATGGCATGTCTCATTGAACATGCCATTCACCAAGCAGTTTGAGTAAGATCACATTATGATAGGGATCAGGAAATCTGCCCTTTCTCCACTGCAGTGCAGTTTTGGAGATAGTATATATAATTAGCTTGTGGTGTAGGGAGCACAGCCCCCAACATGAGAAGTTTCGCTGAATGACATTTTTGACATAATGACATTTGGCAATTTTTCCATTCGATGTCTGAACATAGACCCCATGGTTACCTCCCAGCCTTCCCTTGCAGATGGTCTACATCTAAGCTATGTGTTAGGTTTGAGATAATACAGTGTGCTCTTCTTAGATTCTGTACAGATTGAAAGGCCAGGATTTTCACATCAGCTCCCCAGGAAAGCCCCCCATGTGACCTTATAGATGACCTGCCTCCAGACCCAGTCCCACATTTCAGACAGTGCAGTGTCATTTTCTCAAAGGCAACAGGTTTAGGAGATGAGATTAACCTGGATCCACAAGAAGACCACTAGTAGCTCAGCATATAGCCCAGCCATGAGTTTGAATTTGTTTAGGTGGAAGAACTCATACAAATACATTTGATTTCATGCAAACATATACACTTTGAATTTTAAATAAGATGTTGTACACATATTGATGATAATTAAAAGAACAACCTAGAAAAGAGATGAAAAAAGATTGACCATAAAATTGAAAGTGCTGCCCTTAAATCATCTAAATAAGTAATGAGACTAATAAAGCTAATTAAATGAAAATGAGCCTGAGGAATTAAACCAGTCAAGACAAGGTCCCCATTTTTCCAAGAAACTACTTTCCTTACCCTTTCTTTTAGCTATTACAAGTTCAGTTGGGCATATATCCTGTAAGATTTGCCAACACCAACACTCATGTATCTGCAGGGGGTCAGGGAGTTTTCCAATGCATAGATTTCTTGGCTACTAATACTAATAATGATATAGCCAAAAACAAATGTAGGAGCTTTGGTCCAAGTAGGATGCCATAAATCACTAGATATCTTCTCACTGTTTCTGTAGTATGTTTGATCTGCTCCAAGTTGCACTAGAATTGGAAACAATATTACTTTAATTGGAGACATCCCCAAAATATGTCCTGCCAGTTAGAAATGCACATGCTTGCTTGGCAACATCAGCATAGGGGATTATAATCATAACACATTTACACAGCATATCTGGTGTTACATAAAGCAAATGAAGACATTTCCAGGCAAATAATTTCCCATCTTGAGGAGGATGTAATCATAGAGGGAGTTTGTAAAATTCATAAAAATTTGATTTTGACTGGCAGGGTTTAAATAAATTTGTCTATATTTGTTTGTCATATTGTAATAAGAGTGTACTATTGCATATATACCAGTTTTGCAGGGGAATGTTTGCAGAGATCTTTCATTGGATAGTTGCATCAATGGTGAGTTAAAAGCCTGTTTGACAAGGGAGGAAGAAAAAGTGTTACAAATCAAGGAATGCAGTTGACTATAATAAATAAAGTGATTGATGGGGATATGATATGCAATTCTTAATTCTGACAAATATTTAAAGGATTTATCTGAATATAGCTGAATTGCTAAAAATGCATTTTTATCCCACCAGTCATGCTAGTGAAAGGACTGCCTGGCTACTTCAATGCGAGTGTGCATACTAAAAGAAAAATCATGGATGACATTGCTCTTAAAGGGTCAAGCTACCAAAATGCTATGGTTATCACTTTATAGATAGGTGTGGGTCTGGGTTCTGGGGCCACAAGGCCCCAAGTATCCATCACAGTACTAGATGCCCTAAGATGCATTTTAGAGTTTTTGAAACAACCCCTTTTTGTCCACTGTTTGCCTGAACAAAAGCCATGATCAAAGACAGAAATTCAGTCTTACTCTTCAACTATTTTTCCCTGAATCCTTTCAGCACATCCTAGCTGACCTAGAATTCATGGTAATAACCATAATGGAAATAACTGTATTAAGCCAGGAGTCTTTGGGCTGCTATGCCCCTAGCAGTCATGAGGTCTTGCTCTGAGATGCATTTTAGATTTTTCTTTAATTTTAAACAATGTTTTCATCCAACATTGGCCTGAGCAAAAAACATAAATATGGAAAGAAATCCATTGTTACTCTACAAATTTGCACTTTCCTGCATCCTTTCAACATACTCTAACTGACTGCGACTACCCATTAATAACTAAATTAAGCTGGGGGTCTGGGGCTGATAGACACCCAAAAGCCATGAGGTTATAAATGTTCTAAGGTGCATTTTAGAGCTTTTTTCCCAACCTTTTGATCCAGTCATGGCTGAACAAAAATCATACATACAGAAATTCAGTCCTATATTTTATTTCAAAGAAGAAATAAGTTGTATCCGAGTTTTAAAGCTCAAAGATGACCAAACACCAGTTCACAATAAACTAAGAAGACACATGCTTCTTTGGCTATAGATATATCTGGAAGAGTACCTGCTCCACCCTTCAGCTCAAAATTCTGTGTATCCCCCTCTAGTGTTAATTAAGTTTAAAATTAAGGTATAAATGCTCACAGTCATATTTCAAGTTGTTGCTTTCATATTTATATACAGTATGCCTCCTTATCCCATGTTTCCTTATGTCAAACTGGGGGAAAAATAAAAAAAAAAACAAATAGAACATTATTTGCTGTCACACATATATAAACAGCATACTTATTTATTTTCCCTCAAAAGATAGCCACTAGCATATGCATCAGATGTTTGCTTATGAAAAAAAAACATGATTTCAATAATATTTCTAATTTGTTACTCCTAGAGACAGTATAGTACTCCTATATAAGCTATAGTGACCCTTCGTGTACCCATCTGAAGTTTGTGAGAAAAGTTAAAGAAATAATGACCACACTGTCCCAAGTCTTTCATGTTCATCATACCAAACAATTATAGTTACTGTAGTAATTTTGTAATAATTGATGTTATGTAGTCCTATCTCACTGTAATTCTTGCTGGATGGGTTCGGAGCCGATATTTGGCTCCGACTCAGCCTATAGTAAACCTAGAGAGCTTTTTACTGGCTTGAGGCTAGCCCATATCCCATGGTGCCTCACGGCAATTCCCCAGATCTTGTTTGCTGTGAAAGCTTCGAGGTTTTGTCTTACTGGCTCGTTGGCTAAGTAGAATGATTTTTTTTACTTATTTAGTCCTTTTTCTGTCATATATATATCTTAATAGTTTCTTCTGTATTGTGCATCTGTTTTTTGAATGTTTTCAACCCCTATTTCCCCCTTAGGACTGTACGGCCCATTTAAATTAGAGGGCAGTAGTGCCCATTTAAGTTAGAGGGCCTTTCCTCCCTGTGTGTGTGACTGTTAAAAAAAAAAAAAAAACTTTCTTCTTCCGTACACTTTTAGTTTTTTAGTCTTTAACTATGTCTAAAGAAAAAGATAAGGATCATAAGAATCATCGCCCTTTGGGCTTCAAAAAATGTGACAGGTGTGTGTAGAAAATGTCTCTTACAGACAGCCACACCAGTTGCGTATATTGTCTGGGCGAAGCCCATTTACAGGAAACTTGCACCATCTGTCATGCTTTTAGTACAAGAGTGTTAAACAAAAGGAAAAGAAAGCTTATTGACAGGGGTCTCATGACCAGTTCCTTCCAAGAACAGCTGGAACTTGGTCAGGCAGCTCCAAAATCTTCAAAGAGAAAATCATCGGCCCCGACTTCGGAGCTGACCAAAAAGTCTAAAGTGTCGGAACCAAAGAGTTCCAGTTCCGACTCTGCTTCATCTTCAGTGCAGTCTATTCCATCGATTCCGAGACAGTCTTCCGTACCGAAGGTTTTGCCTGACATCGAGACTGTATCTCCTATTTTGAGATATCCTATTTTGGAGAGAAGGAGGTCTCCTTCAGTCTCCACCAGATCCTCCAGGACCCTATCAGATGAGGACATTGAGAGAGTGGTGAAGAAGTTGCTTTTGGATCCAGCTCTGACTAGAAAATTGACCCCTCCAGACCCAAAGGTCTCGGAGCCGTTCCCCCATACTGATCACTGTTCCTCCTCTGACTGCTTCGCTCTCGGAGCCTATTATGTTAGGTTCCTCTGTCTTCAACCCTTCGGCTACGGGGATTCAGCCTGTTTCCTTGGAGCCAATTACTCTATCCTTGATGGCTCAGTCTGGAGCTGAGGGTTCTGGGAGCCGATGCTTTTGTGTCGACTCTGAGGGGGACAGTCACCCTGGGTTCTCTTCGGAACTGACCCTCTCTCTTGGAGCCTCGGCTCAACTCAGCTCCCACTTCTGCTTCAGAGCCATTCCCTCTTGCTAGGAGTCGACCATCCGCCCCCTCAGAGTGGAGGTCATCTTTGAAGTGGGGGTAAGGCTTTTGAAGCTATAGAGAAGGCTTTATCCTCTGCCAAAGCCATTTCTTTGGAACCTGTGTCCCACCAGCAGCAGGCAGCAACCTCTTCCCCCCTGCCACCCCCACAGCTTAGGGAACCAGAGGCCCAAGTAGCCCCCATTGGAGGTGCCCCCTTTTCCGAGACCTCCGCAGATTATCCCACTGGAGCGCTCCCTCTGAGGAGGTTATGTAAGAGGAAATATGTCGACTCCCCTGAGTCTGTCACATCAGACATTGATTTAGAGGAATCAGAAGGGTCCCCCAGATCTCCCTCTGAGGATGTCTCCTTCTCTGACATCCTAGAAATACTTAGACAGAGGGGTGATTGGAAGACCTCTAACCCTACTGAGGATGAATCAGTGTATCTTGAGGCCTTTGGCATCCGACCTTCCACCTCTTGGGTGACACCACCTTATGACCAACTTTTGGGGGTCATTTCGCTGAAAGCCTGGACCTCTCCAGATTCAGTGGAAGCCGTCCCGAGGAGACCAAACAAATTTATGACAGCACCTGAGAACAAGTCTTTCCTTAGCAAGAGAGTTCCAGTTGATGCTATGGTGGTAGCAATGGCCACCAAGAAGGAATTATCTGAGACGTCTTCTAATATCCATCCTCCTAACAAGAAGTCCAGGACGATGGATAGGTATGGGAAGTGTACTTTTTCTTCAGCGATATTTACACTAAGATGGCTGAATAACCTGACTCATTTCACTCATCTTCAGAGGGATCTCCTGAAAGAGTTAGGAGATACCCTCCAGGGTTCAGTAGCTCTGGGTTTCATGGACAAGGTTTCCACGGAGCTCTCCACCCTAAATTCCATAGCCAACTCCTCCATGAGGCTGATCTCATATGTGACAGATGGAGCAAGCAGGGCAGCCACAGCAGGAATAACTCTCAGGAGACATTTGTGGATGCGTCTTTGTAATTTTACAGAATCCTTCGAGTCTTCCTTCACTAACATTCCCTTTGATGGTTCATCTCTTTTTGGACCCCAAGTGAAAGAGACTTTGACTAGGTGCAAGTAGGAAGGAAAAACCTTATCTGCCTTTGGAGTCCATTTCTCTCTCCTGTCCAGACCCTATCCCAAAGGTAATACAGGAGGAAAATGTGGTTCCACAAATCCCAAAAAGGTTTTCCTCAGGCACAAAGTCAACCCTCCCCCAGGGGCAGAGGGGGAGGATATAATGGAAGATGCCACCCTTGTGGCAGAGAAGGTCTGCAACATCAAGGAGACAGAGAAACTTTCTCTGATCATCCCTTCCATCGACCCTGAGGGGTTGCCCAACTGTCCATCTGTGGAGGCAGTCGGGGGGCATATATCACTGTACCCAAGCGCCTGGCTAACTATCACTCAAGATCGTTGGGTACACACAGTAATATCCAGAGGTCACCTGATTCCCTTTATTTCTGAAACCCCAACAAACCGGTCTCTTCCTGACATACCACCCATCCAGCTAGACCGTGCAACATCAGAGGTCATCTCGTTGCTACAAACAAGAGTCATCCAAGAAGTCCCTGTAGAGCAAGTAGGATCCGGAACTTACTCTCAAATCTTTTTGGTTCCAAAAAAGACATGGGACTGGAGATCAATTCTAGATCTCAGCAGGCTTAACAAGCATGTAAGAAAATCAAAGTTCCGAATGGTCACTCTGCAGTCGATATTTCCCTTTATTGGGAAAGAAAACTGGATGTGCTCAATCAATCTCCAGGATGCATACTACCACATCAAAATGGACAGGTGCTCCAGGAGACACTTACGCTTCCGGCTGGGAGCCAACCATTTTCAGTTCAGAACCCCTCCCTTTGGCCTCACTACAGCCCCCAGAGTGTTTACCAAATGCATGGCAGTGGTAATGGCTCACCTGAGATGTCAAGGATTCCAGGTGTTTCTGTACCTAGACGACTGGCTCCTCACTGCTACCACCAAGCATCAACTCATAAGGACCAGGGACGAGACTCTATCCTTGTGCACCAGCCTAGGCATCACTGTCAACTTGCAAAAGTCAGTCTTATCTCCCTCGCAGCATATTGTATATCTAGGCTCAGAAATAGACACAACCACCATGTCAGTAAAGCTAACACAGGAAAGAGTGGAATCTCTACACAGTCAGATCAGATC
Source organism: Protopterus annectens (assembly GCF_019279795.1). Lineage (NCBI taxonomy): Eukaryota > Metazoa > Chordata > Ceratodontiformes > Protopteridae > Protopterus > Protopterus annectens. Next base: position 1,921,313,860 of record NC_056728.1, on the reverse strand, counting down.
CTTATTAAACAAACAAAGAGTCCAGGCCAGAGTAATCCTTCAAGTCCTAGGGATTATGGCTTCTGCCATCTTATTAGTTCCTCTTGCTTGCCTACATATGAGGATTCTCCAATAGATGCAAGACCTTCCATTGTCTTACCACATATTAATAACAAACACATGCAAAAGGGATCTGACATGGTGGTTACACACGAAACAACTTGTCATAGGTCATCCACTTGTTCCTCCCCAAGAGAAAGCAGTTTTGATCACGGACACTTCCCAGATGGGGGGGGGGCATTATCTGGGAAAGACAGTCCAAGGTACTTGGCAAAATCACGAGAACCACTTGCACATCAATGTTCTGGAGATGAGAGCGTTGCTATATACATTGCAAGCACTTCACAGTTCCCTTCCCATTGAAACAATTGCGATTCAGTCAGACAACATGTCTGTCGTGTGGCACATAAACAAACAAGGGGGAACCAAGTCTTACCCGCTTTGCAGAGAGGCCTTAAGAGTTTGGAAATGGGCGATGGATACTCAACGCGTCCTGATAGCAATGCATATCTTGGGGAAATTCAACATAATAGCGAACAAACTCAGCCAAGCAATTTTGATGCCTCACGAGTGGTCCCTGAATCCAATGGTTGCGAAAGAGATCTTTCACAAATGGGGCCAGCCTTGCTGTGATCTATTTGCCACTCACCTGAATACCAAATACAGCAGCTACATTGCCCTCATTCCCCATCCGGGGATGTCACCCAGGGATGCTCTAGTTTACGACTGGAACCCGGGACTTTTCTATGCCTTTCCTCCCTTTCCACTCATAACCAAAGTAATACAGAAAGCAAGACAGTTGAGGAGTTCCTTGATCCTCGTTGCTCCTTACTGGCCTTGACAAGTTTGGTTTCCTTTCCTGTGGCCCTACCTTTTGGAGGAACCATGGATTCTGGATCCATTTCCAGATCTCCTGATTCATCAGTCGGGACAGTTCCACCCCTCCATCCATACCCTCATATTGACAGCATGGCTGCCCCCATTCCATGTATAGCCAGGTGCATTCCCTTATCCCCAGCGGTCAAACACATCCTAATTTCATCCCATAAGCCTTCCACTCAGAAACTATATTCTAGCAAATGGAAAAGGTTTTCCCTTTGAGCTACAAACCAGGGCTTAGATCCATATGCAGCTCCTTTAGAATCCATTTTATCCTTCCTAACAACAATTTTTCGTGAAGGAGCGGCAGCTGCTACAGTTAAGAGTTCAGTTAGCTGCCATTTCCAATTTCCATTTTGGTTTCATGGGAAATCCAGTCATGCAACACTCCCTCTGTAAAACCTTCTTAAAAGGAGTTCTTCTTAGGCCCTCAATAAAACAACCTTTAGAACCCTGGGACTCAAATTTAGTCCTCTCATCTTTGATGTCTGCACCCTTTGAACCATTCTCATCATCACACTTAAAATTGTTATCATGGAAAACCCTGTTCTTGGTAGTTATAACATCGGCTAGGAGAGTCTCGGCACTTCAAGCCCTAACTATTCAATCTCCTTACATTATCTTTCACAAGGATAGAGTCTATCTTAGGACCAACTCTTCCTTTCTCCCTAAGGTATGCTCAGAACACAAACTGAATACTACCATTGAACTACTTGTGCTTTTTCCAAACCACTCTAATAAATCAGAGTATAGACTTCACTGACTAGATGTCCACAGGATACTCAGATTCTATATACACAGGACCAAAGAATTCAGGAAATCTGATCAACTTTTTGTTTTCTTTTCTGACAAAAGGAAAGGCTTACCTGTTTCAAAAATTACTCTTTCAAAATGGCTTTCGGATTACATATCCTTTGCTTATCAACAAGCTGGCAGACAATTACCATTAAAAGCTAAAGGTCACTCTACTAGGGCTGTAGCTACTTCATGTGCCTTTAGATCTAGGCTCCCAATTGATACTATTTGTGCAGCAGCTACTTGGGCAAGACCACATATGTTTGTCACTCATTACAAATTGGATTTGGCCTCCTGGGACAGGTTATCCTTTGGGTCCACTGTGCTGAAGAGTGTCTTTGCTTGAGCCACCCAGGATAAAGGTGCTAAGGACGCTGTCCCATCCAGCAAGACTTACGGCGAGATAGGACTACATAACAAAAAGAAGTTATGTACTTACCATAACGTTCCATGTTTGTAGTCTATCTTGCCTATATTCTTGCTTCCCTTCCTCCAACCCCTTTCCCATTTCTGGGGGATCTAGTAGACCTCATTTTGGGACTGCCTGACTTTGCTCTTTATTGTCCACCTGGAATGGATTATGTTTCTAATCCTTTCCTGTATTTTTACAGATTCTTTCTTATTATTATTACCTGATAGTTATTTATTATTTTCTTGCAAACTAGGTCTGGGGAATTGTCATGAGGCACCATGGGATAGGGGCTAGCCTTGAGCCAGTAAAAGCTCTCAAGCTTTAGTAGGCCGAGTCAGAGCTGAATATCAGCTCCAAACCCATCCAGCAAGAATATAGGTGAGATGGACTACAAACATGGAACGTTATGGTAAGTACATAACTTTTTTTTTTCACCTATCATCTACTATATTTGTGCAGATTATTAACTGCCTATATTTTATGAAATTATATTTACAAACTGAAATGAGGGTTGAAATCTGGCCCTCCCCCTGATAATCTATGTACAAAGACTGACATGGAAGCATGGAAGCCGTCTGTCTTGTTTTGGGAGGCACTCTACTTATTAAACAATGTTGCAGAAATATTGCTGTGATATGAATTATTCTGAGATTTCCAGACCTCTTAAGAACCTACAGCTTTCTTCTTTCTTTCACCTAGAGGCTCATGTGTCTCTTATAAAAATCTCAGACAAAATTCTGAAATGTACACATGAGTTCTGATAAACCTCCATACAGAAAGAGTATTCAGCATGTACAACAACCTGGATAATACCATAATTTTGAAAATATCTTTGTCAAAAAAGTGAGTTTCATTTTTTTTCCCACAGAGTGCAAATTGTACTATACAATCAATGCAAAGCACATTGTGTACTATTCAGATATGGGGCATATTGTGTTGCATTTCTATATACCCTAAGTATTCCATGACCATCCCAAGGCATACTTAAATACTATAAGTTAGGACTACCTTTTGAGGACTTCCACACTATCTCCTAGATATCTGCTGTGTTATTTTTAAGTAGAGCAGAAAGTCTGCTATGCTGTATACTCTTAGAGTAAACAATAACCCCCAAGAGTGATTAACATGCTATATATTTCTGGCTATGTTGTACACATTTATGTTACACTGTTCCCCCAAACACCTTCTGCATTATAAATAATAGGGTGCACGTGTTGCTGTGCTCTTCACCCTCCTGTAACAACCCTTTCAGGAGCACATTGTTCATATTTATGTATACAGCACACAGTGCCATTCTGTACTGTGCCCTGGCTGTCCTTTTACACCTTCTACCTCATTCCCGTTTCCTGCAGCAGCACATGCTAATGCCATGTGCGCCATTCTTGTCAATATGGCAAGCAGCAAATGCCAGCTGACAGATGTGCAGTTCTGAGTCATGCCTCTGTTAGTATTGCAGCTGTATTGCTATCCATACTAAAGCCAGAACACAGACTAGATAGTGTTTTCTACATGTGGTCATTTGTTTCATATTTTAATGTGTAGTTTCCACAACTTGTATATCAGCATGCATTGGTAAATCTGTAGTCCAAATTTAATGGAAACAAAATCCATGATCTAAACAAGAATAGAAAACTTAACTGTACAGATAGATAGTGTATAGCTTAGCGTGTGCAACCATTAGCATTTCTTTGTTCACAAATATAACATCCTTGCTTAAATGTAGGTAGCTCTACTACTGCTAACTTTATAGAATGAAGAGGACTGCTTGTGCAGATGGTGTTGTTTTCATATTTTTGTATCAAAGTAGTCAGACACACATATAGTACAGACCCAAAATCAAAGAAACATGCATCTTTAAAAAGGAACACTAGGCATGTGTATTTAATAATTATACACAGAAATAACAAGCTTCATAAATATACACAACTTAATAGAATTTGGTCCGTATTTAAAAAGAAGTAATCAGAAAAGCATGTCTTGCCAGTTTTCTGACAAGTTTTAAAGGCTTAATAGATGGAATTTTAAATGTTTCCATTTTCATTTAAAATTGTACAGCCTTTTTATTTTGGTGTGATGTAACTATATAAATCATCTTTTGAGAGTCAAAATTATCAGAGTGACATTTTTGTCCATTATCTGAAAGATATCCAGTCTAAACTGTTCCCCTGATAAAATTAAATGGACTAAGTTGACCACAGCTTAAGGTGTGGCTTTGCATAATGATCACAGCCTATTAAAAGAAAACTTGGAACCCAGTCATCTGTACGGCTCTAAGACAGATGCAACACTATCTTTGTCAAAGAATAAAAATGTACAACACTAGCATAATTACTGGTATTGCAAATGGAAGTAGGGTGTTGAAAAGCAATGGGAATACAATTACAGTGAAAGAAACCAACCCTAGGAAGAACGTTGATTTTTGAAACTGCAATTTTTAAGAAGCTGCTTCTAGTGCTGGTCACTAATATAGGCCACGGCCATTGACTTACAGTTCTGAAAAAAATAAATTCAGTTTTCATACAGAAATTATTTTAATTATTTTTAAATTCTGGTCATTGCTCTGATTTAATTCTATTTTTTTTAAATAATATGTGTGTGTGTGTGTGTGTGTGTGTGTGTGTGTGTGTGTGTGTGTGTGTGTGTGTGTGTGTGTGTGTGTGCGCGTGTGTGCACGGTTTCACTTCAAAACATTGAAAACTCATAACATCTAATTTCAAAACACTGAGACCATAAGATCGAAAACTCAAAACATCTAAAACTCATAACATCGAATTTCACAACATCGAAAATGTATAAAATTGAGTAGTGTATCATCAAACATGTAAATGTAATAGTTTATTCTGTTAATCTGTATATAGTGTTTATTATGCCACTCTGTATGTGTGTTTGGGCCAAACAGGTAAGTGATTTAGACATTATGTGTACATTCTTTATGCTGACCATGATACAGTGAGGTTAGGAAATTTACTTTTTCCCATTGTAGTGCGATCTCAGAATTTGTATATTTAATTCACAGGGGGTGTGGGGAGCAGAGGCCCCACTTGGGGGGGGGGGGCTCTGCTCCCCTGCAGAAACATAGTAAAAATTCTGTTTTTTTCATTTGCTGTTGTTATAGGTGGAGTGGAAGTTATTTGTTGTAGTTTTCGATGTTGTGAGATTCGATGTTATGAGTTTTAGATGTTTTGAATTTTCAGTCTTATGGTCTCGCTGTTTTGAAATTAGATGTTATGAGTTTTCTATGTTTTGAAGTAGAACCATGTGTGCATATGCATATACATATACATATACACACACACACACACACACACACACACACACACACACACACACACACACACAAACAATTAAAATAGATTCTAAGTATAGAACACTCAATATAATCACACTGGCAGTGTTATAAGTAGTAAATATAAGGAATAACAACAGCTACAATGAAGAAGTGCTCTTGCTATGGCCTATAGTATCAATTTCCATAGAAATCTCATTTTTATCTAATAATCAGATAATCCACATTTTGAGATTTGTTGGTACTTTTACTGGAAAATAGAAATTCAATGAACATGATAAATGCCAAGGAAGTGTAGCAAAGCTGAACATGCATCTGTTCATGCTGTATCTATCTATCTATCTATCTATCTATCTATCTATCTATCTATCTATCTATCTATCTATCTATCTATCTATCTATCTGTCTATCTTTCTATCTCTTACCTAATAGCTGCCAGTTCCTGCAGTTAAGATTCACTGATGGAATTTGTTTGTAAACAATTAATGACTTTTTAAAGGATAGCATTACACAGTCATGTGAAGTGATGCAACAGAGTTTCAGGTGGTCACTTTTAAGTGATTTCATATTACTTATCTGTCTGCATGGCATAAAGAATTTTGGTTGATTTTCATTTCTATCATCTCTAATGAGTCAGTGATGGGGATTCACTTTACTGTACCACGCTCATCATGGCAGTGCCCTGAACTAAGCCTTTAACTAGAGAAGTGGAAAAGAGAAAGAAAACACAATATCACTTAGATGTACTTCAGTTTATCAGAGCACCACTGGGGCAGGGCAGTGTTTTTTTTTTCTTCAGACACAATTCAACACAAAAATCATTGTCTATAGCAAATCTATTCTGCTATAATTACTGTTTCCTAGAAGATGCCCCCCCCTCCTTTTAACTTTGAAGACAGCACCTCCATTCTTTGATTCAAGACTATTGGTAATTTTGACCAACTGAATAGTAGCATAAAAACAGATATCAGTTGCATCAGTAGGTACAAATATTATAATTATAGTAATTTATTAAGCTCAGAATGGCAGCCAATAATCCTGATGCATATAAATAAACTGGTTCTCATGCCAGTAATTAGTACAGGTACCAGGACTTTTTATTAATTCTAGACACATACATACCTTGAAAAACAGCAGTTTATTTACTTTGTGGATGTTATAGGTGATCAAATATGAATATTGTTTTTTCTTCCAAACAATAACAATTATAACCCTATAGTAATCATTCCCACTAAAAAGAAATGGGATTTTGAATATCTTTCTTTACTGGAATGTTATTAGTCTCTGGGTCAACATGAATTCAGTGCATACCACAACCTAGTTAATGCTTTTACCACAATCCCCCACTCAGGCATAGTAGAAAAAATAAATAAACTGGGAATAAAACCCTATGTCACCGAGTGGATAACTAACTGGCTCACAGATACAATTCAGATAACTAAAATAGGAGAAGTTATCTCCACAAAGAGACCAGCCCCAGTAGAGTCCTCAAGGGTTCTGAGCTGGGACCTCTCTTGTTTGCATCTACTTTTCTGAAACAAACACCAATAGCAAAGGGCTCTGGCTGACTAAGTGTGCAGATGACTGCATGCCAGGAGCAGTCATTGAATCCCCAAATGACTTAGCCATCCTGCAGGAAAATTTGTTCCATATAAACAACTGGTATTAAAATCATGGACTGAAACTAAATGTCAAAAAGTGCATTATTGTATCCTTTGGGATGTCATCTGCCCCAGGAAACTACCACATTGACAGCGCACCCATAAGAGTCGACCCAGTTGTTTGAGATTTGGGAACTTATGTGGACAGTGACCTAATTTTTGACCAGCATGTGTCTATTGTTGTAAAAAAAGTTGTATAAAAATCTTTCTATATTGCACATCTTAGAAACAAGGGATGTGCCTAGATTTAGAGATGTCATTGTCTCCATTTACTCAGCCTTCATTAAGCCAGTCATTAAAAATAATAACCTCTTTGGCATGTATCTGTCCAGACATATGAAACGCATGGAGTGCCCTAACAGATACCTTACTAAAAGGATACAAGGCCTAAACAACATGGCCTCCAACACCTGTCCTATATCGACAGGGTCAAATAACTATCACTCTACTCAGTATTATACAGATTGCTCAGAGGTGATCTGTGTCTTACCTACAAGGCAATCCTGAACCCTGCTCTACTAGAGATGATCCATATCTGCAAATCTAACTCTTTGCGCATTACCCACACAAAAGGCCAAAATCTAATATATGACATTAAAAAAATGCACTGGAGAGACATATTTGTCTCCCAGAGGGTGCCCCATCTCTGCAATGGACTCCCCATACCTGTCAAACAAAGTACGTTGCTGACCCTCTTAAAGTGCAACCTTGATGAGTGGATGGGAAACCACAAATTTGTCCCAGGGGTTCCACCTGTGTCCCTCACTGATAGGGGTGATAGGTGCTGATTGAGGTTTCTTTTTTGGGGATAAACTCAAGGCTAGGCTTGTAAGTGCCCCCAGGGCCATTAGTCTAGTAACCTTCTATGACCCTATGATAAATCTCAAAGACCTCCAAAGTCACCTAACAGCAATACTGCTTTTTAGTAATCCCTAAAGCACACACCAAAAGAACCACCAAACATCTCATATAAGCCTATACCCAATGGTCCCCCAGGAGCAAAGTTCATAAGGCAAGTATATGCATTACCTAACACTCTTGTCATCGGGGACTGTGTATTGTGTGATGCACAGATGCCCCACTCACCAGGTTAGATAAGAAAAATATAACAGTTAATTGCTTATCTAGAGCCAGGATTCACAATATCATACACACACACTCAAGTCACCACACCCCAGGTACCGATATGGTTCCACCATAATCCATGTGGGTGCAAATGACCTGAAATATACCTCACTGGACTATATGAAAAGAGAAATAATGGAAAATCTATTGGCTGATAAATTCATCTCAAACGTCATTCTCTACTTCCCCCCAGCTCGTCCTTGTGAAATCCCCTCCAGCATACTTCCTATAGCTATTAGCAGTGACCAAGTGCTGGCAACACTCACTGAAGCCAAGAATACCATCTCTTTGGGTCCTGACAACATCAAGATGCCCTATCCGGACCACTTGAGGCACTCTTCACCCACAACCTGGAAGCATGCTATGTTCCAAGTGAATGAAGGACCACAGCAGTCATTCCTCTCCACAAGGGTAGATGGTCAGCTAGGTTATACATTATAGGTTTATAGGTAAGGTTGCAAGGAACTACAGTCCCAGCAGTCTAATGATCTGATGCAAAGCAATGGAACAAATTATTATGCAGATGATAAACAAGAACATTGGCAACCTACAGACACTAGACCCATCCAAATTTGGCTTTGGTAAGGGAATGTTGTGCTTACTTGTGCTTACTTAATCTTGCAGAGTTCTTTGAAAGGGTTACTAAGGCAACTGATGAGGGTAAAGCATTGTATGTGTGTGTATCTTGACCTGGCCAAGGCATTCAATACAATACCCCACTCAGCCATTGTTGACAATTTCTCTGAGGAAGGCATGAGTCCCTACATAACTTTTGGATTGCCGGGTGCCTCAACAACAGGATCCAAGATGTCAGGATCCATGAGACCACCTTCACCAAGAGGCCATTCACCAGTGGAGTACTCCAGGGCTCTGTGTTGGGCCGTATCCTGTTTGCCATCTATTTTTTGAAAGTCAAGGGTAATGTTCAAGGCCACTGTCTCACCAGTTTCATAGATGAATATAAATTGGGAGCTATTATTTTTTCCCCCAAGACAGTAACATCTTGCAAGAGAGTAGGTTTAAAACAGACAAATGATTAGTGCCAAAGCCATGACCTAAAATTCAAAGCCAAAAATTCCATTATAATGCCCTTTGGGAACTGTCAACCCAGGTTATTTACTCCATCAATAAAACACCCCTAAGAGTCAACTCAGTAGTAAAGGGTCTGGGAACATATGTAGATAGCAATCTGGCCCTTGACATGTTTGACCAACCTGTACCTAAGATAGAATGAAAACCATTCTATGTCATCCAACTTATAGGTAAGGGTATGGCATCCAGGTCCAAGGAAATTATAGTACCACCTTTATCAGACCTATCGAGTACAGTGCCTTCTTTGGCATATCTAACCAGGCACTTGCAATAGTTGGAATGCCAATAAAGATTTTGCACCAGGAGAATTCAGATCATACACTGATTGCCTAAAAGCTCTCTCTCTATTCAGTCTTCTACAGTTGCTGAGAGGGGATCTTTGCCTGGCTTATCAGGCTTCTTCAGACCCAGCCTTGTTGGATCTGTTGCACATGTGCAAAATAAACATCTCCAGAAACATTACATCCAGCAATCTGAACTTCACTTGTGAAATAATCAGAACATGCTAGAGAGACAAATATGTGTCCCATAGGATCTCCACACTATGGAATAAGCTCCTCATCCATTTAAAACAGAGTTCATCCCTGACCCTATTCAAATGAAGCCTTGACAATTCAATGGAAACTCGTAAATTTACCCCTGCTGTGGCCCTTATGTCCCTAACACCTCCCCTACATATTCCTTAGTTACCTCTATGTATTTGGGTGTGTGGCTAGGCTTGTATGGGCCCTAGTGGTCATTAGCCTAATAACAACCTATGAACCTAAGTCCTACAGGGACCAACTCAAAGCCCTGCCACTATACTCAGTGTCCTGCAAACTGTTAAGAGGTGGTCTGTGTCTGACAAACAAGGCATCTTCCAAACTATTACTGATAATCTAGGGATCTAAACCTCTTCTGCAACATCAACAGAAAGGTTTGGAGAGACAGGTATATCTCATAGAGGTTACCACTGCTGTGGAAAAGACTCCCTGTCCACATTAAAACAAAGTTCATTCCTGTCCATATTCAAACGGAAATAGATCTCTGGATGAGGAATAGAAAATTTACCCCAGGACTGTCCCCTGTTCTACTAATTGTCAGAGGCAGCTCCTAAATGCTTTATCCCATGTATGGATCCCTCCAATTATCTATGGTATGATCCCAGTTATTCTCGTTAAGGGTAATATATAATTATCAACCATGGGATGGGTAAGGTCAATCTCTAGCCAAATTGTATAGGTTATTTTGAGCACAAAAGGGGAAATAGGCTAGGTTTAAAATGGCCAACAAGTGCTTATCTATGAACCTATGAATATATACAGTGTATCTAATCAATTCATTTTGCATTTATCCAAAGCTGTCACACAAATAGCACATGATAGTGATGAATTCTGATGTTACAGATGGATGTGCCTTCAGCTTCACTTATATTCCATTTCTGAATCTATATGATGCTATTAACCCTAATCATCAAACACTAATCAACTCAAAAAGAAAAGAAAATATGCAGAGAGAGAGAGAGAGAGAGAGAGAGAGAGAGAGAGAAAGAGTGACCTACTTGTATTAGTTGACTGGTATATTCATCAATTCAGCTATCAATTTTCTAACCTCATTGTCCTGATGAGGGTGATGGTGAGAATGGCAGACTACATGCAACATGAAACAAATGGGAATTTATTATCCTTGTTTGTGTCCTGCATTTCTAAGAATGACTGAGAGACAACTAATGAAAATTGAAACACTGGAGTGGCTGAGCAGACATTGCTAAGAGGGACTATGGGCAATGATGATAAAGGAAATGTTGTTATCCCATGTAGAATTAAACAAACATTTTAAAAGCTTGTGGGCTGTAAATGTCTCTGCTATTTATTCGTGTCCCATTGTCTTCAATTATCAACTGTAAAACTAATACATACATGAAAGATTATGATTTAAAATGCCGTATATTTGCTGTATATTTGCTTTATGTTCCCCTATGAAAATGGTTAGAAAGACATTTTTATAATCTTTTTTTGTGTATCTCTTGTCCAAATATTCTAATACTAATATTCTCTGTATATTTTGCTTTTGTGTTGATGAAAATAACTGCAGCATTGCATATTCTCCAAATAACTTTTTCCAAACTATCCACAATCTTGAATCATTATTTGTCTAGCATTACTTCATCTTAAGTAACTACATTTGTTTATGTCACTTGCAATTTAAATTGTAGCCTGCATATGAAAGCAGCAATTCTTTGCATTATTAAAATCAATATGCAATGGCACATTACTTCAAACCCCATTACTAGAATGCATAACATACCACAATGATTACAGCTACCCCATATTCCTACCATCAAGTACTCTTTCTTTATTTGGCTTTGCACATTCTAGCTAAATACTTTAAAAGATTGCACTGACTGTTAATGATAAAACCACAGGAATATTGTCCTAATTCTAAACTGGGTTCAGTTGTTAAAAAAATATTGATTTCCTTATTTGCAGATGTTATTTATTTTGTTCCTTTATTTCACAGAAACATTTTAATAATACATTTTACTCAGTACTGCATTTAGAGCTGTTTGCAAAGTGCTTGCTCCCCAGGATGTTTTCTGTCTCACCACTTGGGAGATAGCATGCTTTTATGGCAGGTTATAATGAAATTTATTTCCCTGCAGTCACTTCTTCTCTGTAGCTAAATATATTTCTAAACTGCTTTGCTCTGTTTTTATGAGACTTAATATGTAGCGCTGTATTTTTGATGTGCAGTGTGTGACCTTTTTATCTTAACATTTATCTGAAGTAAAGCTGCACATCAGAAATTCATCTCTACTATTTTTTTAACAAATTATTTTCAATAAACTTTTTTTAGCATGTAGAGATTGATTGTTTAATGTCTAACTCAATACATACTTTCCAGTTTATAGGCAAGTAACTGTACTGTCTAGCTCTGAAAGCATGGAAAAAGAAGACGACTGCAGTATCACATTATTTCCCCTGCAATGGCAGTATGTTTACTGCTGGTTAACCAAGACTGCAGCATATACTTGCAGACTCATTCAGTACCTAACAACATACTACATGTTCAGCTGCTATGAGCAATTGTGACGTATACCAAAAGACCTAAACCATGGTGGTACTGCTTTTACTATTGGCAGAGGTGCCATAGTGTCATGCATTTAGAACAGAGATATGCACCCAGATTTCAAAACAATTTACTTTAGGTAGTTTCTTGTATTGGCCAATTCCCAAAACAAAGGTTTGCATCTGGGAAATTGAAATAAGGGAGTGTTCAAGCCTTCACAGATAACTCTGTGATCTTCATCTGATTGCAAAACATCCCAAGTAAAAAAACTGTCAGGTGGTGTCATTAAATCAAGATGTGCACTGCCAGCGGTTCATACTGCTAAAGCAGACCATAGTGCTGAGACTGAATGGTGAGAACAAGTTATGTAACACAGTCATCTCCAACCAATAGAAGCATATTGGCACCCAAAATCTGATACGTAGCAATATCTGATGCATTGATTCAGTGACAGCAAAACAGAATTATATGAACTAGTCCAACCCAACATTATACTTTGCAACATAATCATAATATGCTGGAACTTTCTCCTCTGCTGTCTAATCTATTCATACTCAACAGCAGTCTTGGTGTGTAGCTCAAAAAATCACCTCATCCTGATGGGCCCAAGTCCCTAATACTGGCTTTCAGTGGATACTACTTTAACTGAATTAATAGTCATTGATTCAGGATCTATTACCTTCTAGCTGTGCTGCATTACTTTTTTAGCTGTAATTCAGATAGCTGTAGTATCCAATCATTTTTTCATAAAGTTCATAGGTTCATAAGATGATACTAGGCTATTGGCCTGGAAGCCCTTATAAGCCAAGCCATGAATTTCGCCCATGTTCCCACAAAGTCAGCACCTGTTTCCCCTGTCTAGCAGGGACATAGGTGGGATCCCAGTTGTGTATTTTCTGTTTCCCATCTAGTTGTCCAGGTTCCTCTTAAAGAGGGTTAGTCTGCTCGACATGGAGAGGAAGCCTATTCTACAAATGGGGGAGTCTTTGGGAAAGAAATCTATCCTGCCAACAAGTTCTATTAATGTCACAGACCAGGTAAAAGGCTTACGTGTGGGTTGCCCGAGTGGAGTTTGAATTATGGATATGCAGCAACTCCATCAAGGCTGGGTCTGAGATGGCCTTGTATGCCAGACACAGGTCACCTCTGAGCAGTCTGTATGAGACTGAGTAGAGAGACAGGGCTTTTAGCCTATCTGTATATGATTGGTGTTTGAGACCCTGGATTTTCCTGGTCAGGCACCTCTGTGGTCTTTCCAGCTGCTCAAAATGTATCCCAGAGTATGTGGGGTAGGGTTCAAGGTCACCCGCAAGCAGGTCCAAGGGGTGCACTTGCACCTCCCTGGAATGGGATGGCCGGGAAATTAAATTTCTTTCAATTAAAAAAAAAAATTTTAAGGGTGTTTGAACACCCTTTGCATTCAGTTGCACAGATGCTTCTGTATCTGTGCAACCGATGGTTTATGTCTTCATCTTCCACTCCCTCACGGAATTTGAATTTCAGAACATGTTTGGACTCTGGACGAAGGTACAAGTGATAAGTAGGTGTTTGTGTTTGTGTGTGTGTGTGTGTGTGTGTGTGTGTGTGTGTGTGTGTGTGTGTGTGTGTGTGTGTGTGTGTGTGTTTGTAAGAGGGAGGTAGGGGTCTATGTGTTTGTGCGTAAGTAAGAGGGGGCTAGGAGTGTGTAAGGGGTGGGGGGGTCATACCTCACAATTACCCAGATTTATGCCACATATTTTCGGTTTGCTCCTCATAAAATTATGTTTTTTCTGGCAAATCATTGAGGACTGAAGTCAGAAACTAATGGCAGACATTTGAGTTTTAGACTTCATATCCTCAGAAAATGCATAGTAATGCAAACCTTGTTGTTCTATCCACTTTCTAAGGAGGTAGGGGAATGTATGTGTGTGTCATACCATTCAACTGTACAGGTTTTCACAGAAGGTCCAGATTTTTGGTCTGTTCCTCATAAATATTCTGTTTTTTTTTGACAAATCACTGGGATGAGCTAAGGATTAAAGTTATTAAATAATGACATGTATTTGACTTTCAGGCTTCATATCCTTTAGAAAATGCATTCTAACACAAATCCTGTTATTCTAGCAACTTTCTAAATGTGTCCCTAGTTTGGGGCCTTTGTCCCCAATATTATAACAGGCTTTGTCCAGATTTCTTGTGCTAAGAGATTGAGAGGTATGTTGTGTGTGTGTGTGTGTGTGTGTGTGTGTGTGTGTGTGTGTATGTATGTATGTATGTAAGTATGTATGTATAAGAGGAAGGCAGCAAACCCCTCAACTGTCCAGGTTTTTGCAGAATGTCCAGATTTTTGCCCCATATTCCTCCAAAAAAAGGACTGAAGTTCCTAAATAATAACAGACATTTGAGTTTTATATGTCATATCATTTAGAAAAATGCATACTAACATAAATCCTGTTATTCTAGCAATTTTCTAAGTTCATGAGAGCAATATTTATAATCTGTCCCTATTTATTTTAGGATTTGTCCAGATTTCTTGCACTAAGAGGATGAGGTGTGTGTGAGAGAAAGAGTGAAATGCCATAGTTAGATTTAGCAGGTGGAATTTATTTTCAAGTGTATTTTCATGGAATTATCTGCTTCAAGGGAAAAGAAGTTTACTGCTGCTCATGCTAAGTCTGCTTAAAATGTGCAATTGTTTTGTTTAGCAAATGGTATCACTATTGTGGTATAAAATTTTAAAGCAGTCTTAGTAGCACAGCAGGTAGTATACTCACATCTTGTTGTAGAGGGCTGTAGATTCTACTCCCACAGCATGTAAATTTGTATTTTAAGGGGGTGGGGTGCTGCAGTCATGAGTATGTCCTCCTTTGGATGAGATGCCTAGTAACTATGAACCTGTTGTTCAGCTTGCCACCCATTCCCTATTGCAATATACCAGCTTACCATTTGTGTAATGTAACATAGGTAATGTATTCTTTAAGGGCAGCAGGCACTGAATTTGTAGATGAAAAATACTGAAACATAAAATTGTTTTCTAGCAACAACCCCTTCATTAGTTTCAGATCTCTTTAATGTGTAATTATTCAGATTACTTTTACTTCTGCAGAGATTGTGTATATTGACTGATATTGATGGACTGTAATGATAGAAGTTTAAGTGGCCTTTAATGGTTGAAATGTTCTGAATTGGACAGTTTGTCATTATTGGTACATATGTTTTGTTTCATCGCTTACTGGGAAAATGTTCAAAACTACAAATTTAAAACACACTCGAACAAGTGGTGCTGTATTATACAAGGGATGTAATTCAATTATATATTGTAATTAATACAATCAGGAAGGTGAATCAAAGAACTTTTGCATGGCCCTAAAAATGTGTGCAAGAGGCCTATGGTTTGAAAACAGCTCAAACGTAAAATTAACCTGCTACTGGCCAGATATATTTTCTTGTGGGTTTCAATGCTGTTTCAGTGAATGTAAGTTTCAAAGGTAGAGAAGCTTTAATGCTAAGTCTGTTTTCATTGTAAGCTATTGCTTTGTTTAGCAAATGTCTATCAGTGTCTGTGCTATAAAATTTGAAATAAAAGTTGTAAATTAAATCCAAATATCTGTAATCATTGTAGAAGTAAAGCGCTGAACAGTGAACTGGAATGTTTTTTTTTAATATTGTGTGGGAAGTTGTTGTGGAGATACCGTTAGTGTGCATAATAGTCACAATGGTGTTCTATTATGCTGCTGCTGTGTGCAGAAATGTGCCTTCTGACACTGATACTTTTTAGGGTTCTTAACCATGATGTCTCCTGATAGATTCCAGCAGTGGGTAAAATTGTCGATGGGATTATCAGTCTGCTGTTTCTCCACATATTTGCTCTGCATACTTCTCTGACTACAGTTTTGCAAATCTTTTGAAATGGAAGATCATTTTTTTCCCAAATACTTGCAGCTGAAACATTCTGCAGTACCTGAACTGAGGTTCCAGGTATTTAGTGGGAGATCTCCGGATTACATCCTCAACAATGTATTATTGCACCTTCCAGGAAGTGTCATAAGCAGTTGGATACTGAATGTGATTCAGCCATGCGTACTGGTATTACATGGCATTCCTTACTACCATGGTCATCTAACAATGGCTGAGGGTGCAATTATGAACATTTTTTGTATATCTTTTACTCTGCTTTTACATGAAAAGTGTTATTTATTTGTGTGTGTGTCTGTGTGTGTGTGTGTGTGTGTGTGTGTGTGTGTGTGTGTGTGTGTGTGTGTGTGTGTGTGTGTGTGTAAATGTACATTTTTGTGTGTGTGTTTGCGTTTGTGTGTGTGTTTGTCACTGGCTCAACACATACCGCCCTCACTTTCGGTTTGTGAAGAACTCAAGACAGTGGATTACACTTTCACAGCAGGTGGTTACTGACAGTGGTTGCTTCTCTTAGACTATACTTTTCTTCTCATGAGACCTGAAGACAGACATCCATTGAAGTGAGTGGATGCACATTTAGGTTAATGCAAAATGTATAATTTGGGTATGTTAATATATGCCTGCATGTTCAGACAAATAAGACTGCAGCGGCAATGATACTGTCTGTCTTTGTGTCTCAGTATCCATAGCTATGTATACACAACTTATCTATCTATATGTACATGTCCCTAAGCTTAATATGATAGAGCCAGCTCACAGTCCCTTGTCTTAATATCCTAAGAGTAAAACACAGAGATAACTGGGAAAAAGATAAGCAGATCCTCCTTGCATATTTTTCCTCATATATACAGGTCTTCATTAAAGAGTGGCTAGGCATCTGCACGAGTGCAATCACTATAAACCACAAAACCTACCTCTACTAAACCAATCCTTTCTTGATTGTTTTCTTTGAAAAATTCCCTTCACGGGTCTGGCCCTCTCCATCCACCCTCGCTGCTCACAGTTTCACTCTGCTCCCCTACCCTACTCCCATTCTCACCCCCTCACATAGTCTTTAGACTTATACTCTATCCATCTAGACAACTCCCTCCAGCCACTCCCTACTTCCTCTTAAACCTTCCTATCACCTCTCACTTCCTCTACACACAGGAGCTCCTCTTAAACATATACTTACCCCCAACATCTTAAACATACTCGTACCCAACCCTCCTCGCCTCCTGATTTTACCATATTACTGAACATGTTACATCTACTGCTCACTACAACTCTGCTGTATATTCTCTCCATCTCTACCTCCTATCATCACAACCTTGCAAACAAATACACTGCCCCTACACTTCCCTAACACAAACTCACCTCTAAACCACTCAAACATTCCTCATTGCCCCTGCCCTATTTAACTTCAATGACACATACCTACACAAAATAAAATTATATCAGTAGTCTACTCTATTACCCAAAATAAAGCCAAAACATTAGTTAATTAACCTCAAGCATTCACTACTTAAACTGACTATACTAAATTTACTACTCTCAGGTGATATACATCCCAACTCAGGACCAAACACCAGCTCCTCTCTTCCCACTCATCCCTCACCCCTCCTGTCCTTCACACTTCCCTCTTCCCGGACTTACTCCTACTCATCTACCAAAAACTAAACTATACTATCTCTCAGCATTTAAAGTATCCTAAAAAAGTCACTGAACTACACTCCTGGATGTCATTCCACACCCCTGACATTCTGAAACCTGGATTAAGACCCACATCTCTGACAGTGAAATCTTACCCTCTGGTTACAATATCATTTACCAGGACAGACTTAAGAAAAAAAGGGGAGGTGTAGCTATCCTGTACTCTGAAAAACTCTCCCTCTACCCTCTATCAATCACACCTCCTGATCTCAACCCTGCAGAAGCCCTGTTAATAGACTGCAAACTAAACAATCATAAAAAGATTGCCATTGCTGCCATATATATATTCCTCCAGGAAATAATATCCCTACCCTTGAATTCTTTCTTTCCTGGATAGCTCAAACTATCTTCTATGAAACTATCATATTAGGGGATGTTAGCATTGATTAGAATTTTCTAACCTCAGACTCTCCAAACACCTGCAGTAACCTCTACGGTTTCTCCCAGCTAATGACATCTCCCACTCATCTGAATAAAAACACTATTATTAGCTCTGCACTTGACTGGATCCTCACCTCCAACTGTGTCCTCTACCATAACCCTTCTAGCCTGTCTGATACCCTAAGTGACCACCTTCCAACCTTTATACAAAGACACTTCCCCCAATTGTACAAATACCATCAACACAAAGACTGCCACAAACTTTTAAACTTTAACCCAGACACCTTTAACCATATACTTCACTCTATCAACTGGTCCTTCCTCCATGACCTCCCCCTTGAAGATGCTGTTCTCAAATTTAACAGCATCTTCCTAAACAGTCACAACTCTTAAGCCCCCATCAGGAAAATTAGAATAAAATCCAACTATACCCCTTGGATAACTCAACACAATGAATAAGAGAGATAATGACAGGAAAACTAGATAAAAAACAAAATCCTCTCCAATCAACAATGTTACAAAGAACTCCGCAATTTAACCAAAAAACAAGTTAACCTTGATAAAAGAAATTTCCACCTAAAGCTGCAAAACAACCCCCAACCCCAAAAATATATAGAATACAATTAAT